>NW_026734288.1:307500-568445 GCF_949786415.1 Peromyscus eremicus
AGCATATGAAAAGCCTGATGTGTTGCCAGTGGAATCTATGCTGGAGGTACCTGAGAATGAGGACATCAATCTTTCTGGGCCTGCCCCACTGGATATTCTACTAATCCTGCTTTCTGTGGGCCAGGGAGAAAACAATTCTTGTGTCACAAGAGCAGACTTTATGGTGCATACATGTCATGTTCTCACCAATCCAACTGTTACTGGTTCTTGAAATCCTCCTACTCTATTTGTTCTTTATGATTTTCTTTCTCTCTCCTGTGGTGGTTTCTGTGAAATTGGAAACAATATTGAGATTTGATAATGGCAGCAGTTAAAGCTGTTCTGCAGGTCATTGGAAAAACCCAGAAGGCTGGTGGCAGAAAACTGTAGATGGAGTGACATATAGATGGAACAAAAGACAAGAGTTGTCCAGAACTAGTTAGAAGACAATTTGACAAATTACAGAGTGACGAAGAAGGACTTAGACTGAGAGGAAGCTGGCAGTCTGGCACCTTAAATTACTGCTTGTGCTTTTGTGCTTTCTGAGAAACCACAAGTAGATGGCCTCTGGGGTCATAACCTCAGATTTTTCTAATAACTATTAACCTGCAAAAAAATAACCTGGTATGCTTTGACTTTCTTGCTGGGAACTTCTATGTGCAATCAAGGGCATGGGGTACATTTTGATGATTTCCAAAAACAACTTTTGAAACTATTGTGAAAAACCCAATCACCTGTTGAATTTTCTCATCCCCTATTTCCTTCATTATCACAATAAAAGACTGGGGTTGAGTCAGATCAGGAGAAGGCAGAGAAGACTCATATCTCCAGATCTGACAAGACTTGTCAGCTTGTACCAACTTAGTTCTTTTTTTATGTCTTAGTTCTTTTTTGCACCTGCCAGACATCCTTGCCCTTCGAGAGACACTTGAAACTGCTGAGGCTGGTCCCTGGCAACTGGTGCCTAAAAACGTAGGGCTCAAAGGGAAGACTCTAGGGTAAATATTGTGATTTCAGTCTGGTAAGAAACCTGTGTGGTAAGGAAACTGTCTGGTAAGGACCTGTTGGTGGAACCGTGGACACCTCAGTCAAGAATAAGGCTGAGGAAGGTGAACAGGAATTTAATAAAAATGGGATAGGTATAATCTACTGAAGATCATATGTACAAGAAAATACTAAAAAAGACTGTTATTAAAAAAAGGGAATTCAGTTTGAAAAGGGCAGTTTAGAAGAATTTATCATTTTTATTAGAAAAACTAGCCCTTGTTTACCTGATAAAGGAACTCTAGATTCTAAATTGTGGAAAAAGGTAGGAAATGATATAAGAAACTGGCTGGCTGAGCACAAATGGGAGACTGGTGGTTCTGGTACGCCAGAAAATGCTTTATTTTAACTGATTCATTGTTAAACAAACAATGACTCATGCTGAGTTGCCTGAACTACCCATGTGAGGGTGAACTTCAGCAGTAGGGGGAAAGTTAGCTTCTCTTACTAAGGTTAAAACAATTGCATTTGTATACTTCTGCCGGGGAGACCCCACCAGTGAAAGGAAAAAAAGAAAAATAAGGTTGTATTGTTGAGGTTTCAAGCTCTGACTCAGAATCTGACTCCACAAATGATGATGATGAGCCATTAGATCCTGGGGATGCATTTGATTTAAAGGAAAAAGTGGCCAAGTATTTTAATCCTGACTGGCCTCCTTTGAGACAGCCCCCCAAAATAAAAACCACTAATAAAAGAGGCCTTAAAAAGGCACAATCTCACTTATGGCTCACTGGTAAAGAAGCTCGAGCAGGAGGAGAGAAGCTGCTGGCCTCCCCTATGACAGTCATGGATAGGGAGTTCCAATGGGAGGCTATTCCCTACAAATTGGTAAAAGAACTGAAGGAAGGTTGTTCAAAATATGGGCCAACAGCACCATCTGTCCTCCCCTTAATAGATAATGTCTCAGGAAGCCACAGGCTACCCACAGATTGGACTGTTTTGGCCAGGTCATGCTTAACAGGGACACAATTTCTTCTGTGGAGGTCTGCTTATAATGATGAGATAAGGGCCTTGCTTGCCACCAAAGATATTAATCCTGATTAGGTGGAAGACTTGGACTTTCCCTTATATATGGGACAAGGAAAATTGGCCTCAGTAGTCCAACAGATTAAAATCTCATTGCCCAAACTGAAGGAAATTGCTTCTGTTGCTATTCAAGCATTGTGCTCATTGCCCTCCAAAGATTCCTGACCCAAGCTGTGGTCTGCTGTTAAGCAAGGAGCTGATGAACCATATTCAGATTTGGGGGCTAGACTCATTGATGTTGTGGAGAAATCAGTGTGCATGCAGGTGCCATTGATATAGTACTGAAACAGTTAGTGTATGAAAATGCTAACTGAACTTGTCAAGCTCTACTTAAACCTAAAAGAAAGAGAGGGATGGTAGATTACTTTACTAGGGTCTGCTCTGATTTTTCTCCCTCTATGGTACAGAAATGACTTTTGCAGCTGCAATCCAGGGAAGGGTACCTGGAATGCCACTCCAACTAAAACAAAAAGGTGGACTCCCTGGACTATGTGGAGCTGGCTTCAAGTGTGGAACAACTGGACATATTAGTAGAATCTGTCCTCAAGGACAGCGGACTCAGTTTGTTACCACCAGTATGGGAAAAGTTACTGCTACACTTTGCCCATGTTGTCAGAAGGGGGTTCATTGGCAAAGAGATTGTAAATCTAAATTTCATAAGAATGGGCAGCCACTGGGAACAGCTCCTGTGCCTTACCGGGAAAACCAGAAAGGGGCACTGTCCCATGCCCCCCAAATAATGGAGACATCAGTCAACAATCTATTTCTCCCACAAGGACCATTGACTTCTTGTATAGAGCCTCACCAGGGAGTGCAGGATTGGACCTCAGTTCCTCCACCACGTTCATATTAACCCCTGATTCCGGGACTGTTAAGATCCCTACAGGAATTTTTGGATCTCTCCCTAAGAGAACTATAGAATTAATTTTGAGGAGAAGCTCAACCTCAACACAGGGAGTAAAAGTGTCCCCAGGGGTGATTGACTCTTGATTATACTGGGGAAATGCAAATAATGAATCAACCAGATTAAAAAACTATTATGATTCACAAAGGCCAATGAATTGCACAATTGCTCTTACTTCCTTATCTTAAAAAAGGTCTAGATATTACTCAGCAGCCTAGGGACAATGCAGGTTTTGGCTCCAGTGATTATATATTTTGGGTGGAAAAAAATAAACAGAAAAGGCCATTAAAGATCCTAGAGGTAGCAGAAAAATGGTAGGTGGTTTTTTGGACACTGGTGCAAATGTATCTTGGATCTCATCAAAAGACTGGTCTTCATCATGGCTGATTCAGACTACTGCTGTCTCCCTTACAGTGGTAGGACAGACATCCAGTGTGGCTCAGAGTGCCACCATCCTGCAATGAAAGGATGGTGAAACAGCTGGCACTTTGCAGCTGTATGTGGTGCTTTATTTGATTTTTACATTATGGGGAAGAGATATCTTGGATCATTTGATCCCTTTCTGATGTGGTACCTATCTGATTTCTGCATCAGACCCTATTCTCAGACAGATGCAAAAAAAAAAAAAGGGGTTTCAAGCAGGAAAAAGATTGAGAAAAAACCCTGCAAGGACATACTAAACTAGTCCCTGTTAATCAGAAACTGGATAGATATGAAATAGGGTTTCAGCCTTTTCAATAGGGGCTGCTGCTTTAACAGTAGATAAGATTACTTGGAAATCAGACAGCTCTGTCTGGGTCAGTCAGTGGCCCCTTTATGGAGACAAGATTCAGGCAGCACAAGATTTGGTAAAGTAACAATTGGAAATAGAACAGCTAGAAGAAAGTACTAGTCCATGGAATACACCTATCTTTGTAATAAAAAAAATCAGGAAAATGGAGAATATTGCAGGATTTAAGAAATATAAATGCCACTATGAGAAACAAGGGAGCCCTATAACTTGGACTCCCCTCCCCTAGTGTAATAACTAAAAAAAATTTTTCATCAATATCATAGATTTATAGGATTGTTTTTTCACTATCCCCCTGCATCAAGATGATAAAAAAATATTTGCTTTCAGCCTTCCTTCAATTAATTTGCAAAGACCTTATTAGAGATATCAATGGAAGGTTTACCTCAGTGAATGAAGAATTCCCCTACAATGTGCCAAAAATTTGTTGACAATGCCTTACAAAGTTCAGGAACTCCTTTCATGTGGTAATATGACATTATATAGATGATATTCTGCTTTCCACCTCTGATACACAGGTATTGAAGGCAGTCATTAACAGAATTAGTTGCTCAATTACAGTTTTATGGCTTAAAGATAGCTCCTGATAAAATACAAAAGAATCCTCCTTATAATTATTTAGGCAAAATTATTACAGAAGATGTTATAATACATAGACCTTTAAATTAGATATTAAGCTCTTAAAAATCCTTAATGATTTTCAAAAATTACTAAGGGAAATAAATTGGGTAAGGCCATATTTAAAATTAACTACTGGACAATTAAAACCTTTACTTGATATCTTTAAAGGGGATTTTAATACAAAATCAAAAAGAGACATGATGCCAGAGTGATTGGAGGTTGTGCATTTATTAGAACAAGCCTTTAATAATCAGGATTTGGTATCCATGTTGGTCTTCTGAGGGTCCCCACAATCTAGGCATAAAAGTAGGAAAGGAAAATCTATAACCAGAATAAGTATCCACTCCAGGAAGAACAGAGAATTGTTCTTTCCATGAAGGAAGTGCTGATTAAAAAGTGGAATTCTCCTCCATTTGAGAGAATTAGCCTCAGACATGGATGAGCTTCCTAATTGTTTATCCTGTACAATGTGGTCTGCCAATTATCAATATATGTACAACTAATAAAAATGGACACAGAAGGTTGTATTCATGTATTTCAGCATATTATTCACCCTATATCTAACAAGGAAGAAGATGGAAGGAATTTTTGAAGCTATGGAATGAAGAGATGAAAGGAAATGTGATGTAATATATTTTAATTAACAATTTATAGAAATAAATTTTAAATAAAAAGGGGCTAGAAAGACGGATCAGCAATTTAGAGCACTGGCTGTTGTTACAGAGGACCCAGGTTTTATTTCTATAACCCATGTGTTAGCTAACAATTTGTTGAAACCTCAGTTTCAGTCATCCATTGCCTTTTTCTAGCCTCTGTTGATGCTGTGCACAGACAAAAACATCATATAACTAAATTTTTAAGTTAGAAAAAGAGAAAGAATGGAATTCTTTACAGTGAGGTCACAACCCTGAAACAGACAGGAGCCAGGGCTAGTTAAAAAGAACTCCTTCTGGTGTTGCACAGAAGCAGCTATGGCCTTCTGGCAAGACAGTATGCTCAGAGGCAAAAGCATCCTTGTTCTGAGACTAACAGAGATCACCATAACTGTTCATGTAAGATTAGAATATGCAGTACAGTTAAGTGAATTTTTCAGGATTTTTTCTCTATTTGTGTCTTTTCTTTTTTGTATCTGTAAGAATTGTGACATTGGTACAGTTATCTTTTAGATCCAACATCAAGATTGACAGGTCACATATGCTCAAGAACAATCTACTTTCACTCTGTCATTTACCTGATTTTTCATCTAAGACCTTGTGGTATAAGATGAACATCCCAGCAGCATTTCTTCTTATGATTTTTATAATTTATATATGTTTCTGCACTACTTCAATGTAAGAATTCCCCTAAATGTCTCTGCTTTCACATTGTGATGATGTAAAGAAATGGATTTGTTAACCTAGCCTACTTTGGAATAGAAAGAACTATACATGAATGTGTTCAGACTCCCTAAGTAAAATGAACATGCTTCCTTTGTTTAGGAAAAGTATTCAAAAAGCATTCATTACTCTACTGGCCTGAAGGTAAGGAAATTTCTCCTTTTTTCTGTCTTGGCTATTGTGATGGCTACTCTTGCTAGTCAAATTGACTACCTCTGGAAATAACTAAAATTGAAAGAGTTGGGTACATCTGTAAGGGATTTTTTAAAAGGTTTTTGAAATTAAAGATCCATCTGTAATCTGCATTATTTGAGATGATATCCACCTTCAGCTCCCTAGTGGCTGTATAGAATTTTAACCCGAGCACTCAGGAAGTAGAATCAGTTGGATTTTCTGGGTTTGAGTCCAGACTGGTCTACAGAATGAGTTGCAGGGCTACACAGATAAATCCAGTCTCAAAAACTCCCCACCCTCCCAAAAAAACCCAAACACACCATAAGATCTACCTTTAATCTTGATCATACCTTCTGATGGCAGCCTACATATATATAAGGGACACTGAAGGAGTAAGCTCTCCCTTTGCCTGCTTATCCTATTGTTGGCTACCAAGTTCATTCTTTTACCAGCATTAGAGCCTGCTTCCTTAGAATTGTGGTGTATACTGAAAACCAGCTAAGATATACAGCCTTATGAACTAAACAACTACTGAATTCTTCAAATTTCCATAGGTAGGCAGCCATTGTTGGACTACCTAAACCACAGTTTGTGAGACATTCTAATAAATGCACTTTCTTCATACATAAAGGGATTTGTTCTAACAATTCTGATTATGTAGATGACCTTGAATAATGCAGTTTTCTTAACCTGCCCAAGGAGGAAGATGTGCTGTCTAACAATAGTGCTCATAAACACATTTTTCCTAGTTCCATTATTCTCTAAATATTCAATTTTCAATGAAGACTACACTGTATTATTATTCATTTGCCAACAGTTTGTGTAGCATGAATCTTAAAGAGTCTTATTAATAAAAATCAAACCTGAGGCCAGTTATTGGAGTGAACTGGAAGATCAGAGAACCAGAACAAGCCACAGCTACCCCACCTCACTGGATCCTCAGCTGGTCTTGTTTCCTCAGACTGGAGGCCTCTGAGTCCTCATCCCAATGGCTCTCAGCTGAACTGCTGCTTGAAAGCCTGAAGCTTAACCAGCTAAAAGCTTAACCAGCCAAATGCTGTTAGTTTCTGGTCCTCATGCCTTATATATCTTTCTGCTTTCTGCCTCACTCCCTGGGATTAAAGGCGTGAGTCACCATACTTGGCTGTATCCTTGGACACATGGATTTCTGCCTCAGGAATGCTAGGATTAAAGACGTGTGCTACCACTGCCTATCCTCTGTGTTTAATATTGTGGCTGTTCTGTCTCTGACCCCAGATAAGTTTATTAGGGTGCACAATATTTTGGGGAACACAATACCACCTCAAGTTTGCTCTGCAATTCATAAATAAAACTAAAACAATGGAGCTATTATTTTGGTTGTGATGTAGTTCTTGCTTTTTTTTTCGCTGATTGTCTGATACCTCTGTGACAACCAGGTGAAAAGTACCTTCAGTTCACCTGATATCAGTGTTAAGCCACACAACAAACACTCTCTTTTTGTGTCTTTAAATCTATCTTTAGTTGTTAATATTCCAAACATCCTTCTACCTGAGTTGTAAGAATGATAAGCAGTACTTGTTACTGGCACTTGTTACCTCATGGAGAGGTCATGAGGCATGGCCATGACTACCCAGCATCAGAGCTTTATTAGTAGGATGAGGGGTAAGGGCAGAAGAACCAGGCCTGGGGGGGATGAATGTGTAGAGGGAGAAAGATGGTGTGGGGTGTGTGTGTGTGGGAAGAACAGAACAGAGAGAGAGGGTGGAATTTGAGTCATGGTTCTTCAAGGAGCAGGTGAGCTTATAGAGCTAAGTCATGCATGCACAGATTGCATAACCGTGCCTCACATACATAATCACCAGTCCACACTGAGGATGTAAGACACAAGACCCTTTGCTTAACTCCTGAACTGTGCATCCATTTGAGGCATGTAGTCAACTCTCCACTGCATTTTCAGGAAAAGGATCTGCATGTGGAGCTCAACTTTTGTCTTCAGATCAGAATAGGAGGAATAGTTTGGAATTAGAACCCTTGGAACTGGAGTTCCAGCACATGGTTAGTAACCATGGTTTCTGGCATGTGGAGGTGGCTCACCCCCACAATTGAGTGATTGTAGAGTACAGTCCATGCCAGCTTGACCTCAGGTACACCTCAAGCATTGCTCTGGCCTTTGAACCTTGGGCTTTCACACCTGAAGGTTCATCCCTAACAATTCTTTGAAACTCCACAGCTCTTTGTAGATGCATCATGATTGCCTTAGCCTTAGAGAAACTTCAGATCAAATCTCATGATCTCGTCATAACCTGGATGTCTTCTAGATTTACCACCATTCAGAGCTTCTAACTGAAGGTTTTGTAGGCATCAGGGAAGTAGAAATTGATCCCATTCAGACAAGTCAGACTTCATACCTGCAAGTTCCTTTTCTTTTCTTACAGCAGGTATAAACTCAAGAAAGGGAACACCTGACATGAGAGTTCCTAGGCTCTAATTGCTGCCTATTTACCACATTGGAGATAAACTCACTCTTGTGGCTTTGGTTAAATAGTCAACCACCTTTTAAATACTTTAATTGTCAGTTCCTCTCCTGATCATTCTTTTTATTTTTCCACCATTGTGCGGAGATTTGGGCTTAGAAAATTCTTGGACCAGTTCTTCCATTCCCCCCGTGGTAGGTCACAGAAGTTCATGCAGTGGCAGCTAAGGCAGTGCAGCTCCATGACAGCTTCTGCATTGCATGTTCCTCCCACCCTGTGCCATAATGATGGCCAAGAGGAAGGTTAGCATGGAGAAAGTGGCCAAGGTGGAGCCCAAGTGATGTTCCATGAGACTCAGCCAAGCCAGCCTCCACCAAGGATGGATGTGAAGCTGGCAAGGCCGTGGGAAAGGACAAAAAAGTGCAAACAAAAGGGAAGACAGGGGCAGAGGGCAAACAGGCTGAAGTGACTTACCAGCAACTATAGATCTGCCTGCAGAAAATGAAGAGACTAAAAACCAGAGTCCAGCTTCTGAAGTAATAGAAAAAGAAGCCAAATCTGACTAACCATGCATCATGTCTGTCAGTGTCCACACCTCTCTTCTTTTACAATCCAGAGGAATATTTTGGTCAACTATTTTGTAAATGTGAGTTTTTTTAGTAGCTCTAGGAACATTTTTATAAGGTGGGGGGAAATCCCATTTCATCCCACCTTTTAAGTGTAAGTGATTTTTTAAGAGGTCAAATCACTTGCTGGATTTTTTTTGGGGTGGGGTAGAACCAGAAAAGAGCAGGATACTGAATCAGGAAAGGCTGTGACTGTTTTGGGGGTCACTATAACATTCCATAGAGGAAGATAGTTTTATATCCTATAACACAAAGAATTCTAAATGGTAATTTGGAGTCTCTCAGTCATGCATTTGTGTCTGGAATTTTTCAGTTATAGCTGGTCTCATGAATCTAGGAGAACTGTATCCTAAAAACCACTCTTTTCAGTCCTTGCCCTGTCAGAACTGTCTCTGGTCATGCAGCCCATTTTCCTAACAATTGTGATAATGTGCTGTGAAAGATTAAAAAATGAAAGATTAAATATGTACTGTATGTGGCATAAAATTGTGAGTCAGTGGAATTGAGGATTGTGAACATTTGATTGCTATGTGAGGTCTTAGGGAAAACTTGCCACATTTAGGATAAAACATCACTGGAATAAGTTCAAAGAGTAACAACACATGACTCTTTAGGGTATGTGAACACAATGTATGACTCTTAGAGTTTGGGGACATGTTTTAAGAATTGAAATGCCTGCGTACTCTGCCTCTCAATAAATGAAATCTCAGTTGCAAAAGAGTTAAAAAAATTATTGGAGCACAAGTCTAAGTTAGTTTCTGATGCTATCAATCTTATATTTCTTCTGGGTCATCCAGACTGAGGTAAAGATGAAGTTGGATTAGCAATCCATACCTTACTACAATTAATGACATGTTCATGGGCATGAATAGAAGACTCAGCACTGAGAACACTACCTGTTCATACATAGGGCCCAACTTTGATTCCCTGCACCCACAAGACAGTTCATCAAAGATTGTACTTCTAGTCACAGGTTATCAGACACCATCTTCTGGTCACCACTGGTACTGACCATGCACTTGGTATACTAACTTGTAAAACTTATACATTTAAATTAAATTTCAATCTTTTTTTAAGATAGCAGGCACAGGAAGAAAGCCTTTTTTACAATATGGAATCATATACAAATCTTTCTTTTCACCATTTGCATATCTGATTTCCTAAGAGGCAAGATGAATGCAGTCAAAGACATGGAAATACATGTAGTTCTGACCAATCTGATGTATGTGCTGAGATATGTGTTTCTAAATGATCTATAATGGAATCAGAGAATGACAGGACAAAACAATATTTTAAAAAAACATAATTGTTTTGAAGAACACTAATTGTTTGAGATTCTATAATTTAAATGGGCAAATCATTTAATATATTCTCAATAATTGGGTTATTTTCTTCACTGTTATTTTCACCCACTTAAAAAATATTTGAACTGTATTTGTGTGTCTACTCCTGTGCCAGGAAGTATATGTAGCACAGAGAGGACAACTTACAGTTGTCTATTATCTACTTCCCCTATGTGAGTTCTAGTGATGAAACCTATGGAGTCATTTAGTTGCAAATTACCTCAATGACACTTATTCAGGTTTAAAAATAATTTATATATGTGCTGATGTAGGCATGTGCATATGTCAATGCCCAAGTGTAGAAATAAGAGAAAAATTTGTAGGAGTAGTATGGATTACCCAGAGAGAACTCAAGTCATCAGGCTTAGCAGAACCAACTTTATATGAGGCAATTCTCTGGAATTCAACAGTGGTTCTGAGAAAGTGTTATAAACAAATGATTAGTCATAATAAATTTTAAGAAATGTATGATCATATAAATATTTTAATATTCAAAAAAGAATTATTATTCAAGTTGTCCTTTGTTCTTTTATCCTTCTATGAAATTGAAGTTACAATCTGAAACTAAGACAATAGTTTAATGTTGTAGTATTCCCACAAATCTTATGTGAGCACCAGTGTGATGGCTCATTGGTAAGGTCATTGGTGTGCAAAGCTGGAAACCTGACAATGATCACCATATTAAGAGGACCAGGCTGGGCGGTGGTGGCGCACGCCTTTAATCCCAGCACTCGGGAGGCAAAGCCAGGCGGATCTCTGTGAGTTTGAGGCTGGCCTGGGCTACCAAGTGAGTTCCAAGAAAGGCGCAAAGCTACACAGAGAAACCCTGTCTCGAAAAACAAAAAAACAAAAAACAAACAAACAAACAAAAAAAGAGGACCAAAAGTGGAAACCACAAAGCTGTCTTCTGGTCTTCACATATCTGAGATGGGCCTACAAATCCATAATCATATTATACACACCACATAAATATTTTGTACAAGAGAAATCTTAATGACATTACATTATCAGGCACCTCTGAATAATTCTCTTGGAAGAAAATAATACAAGATGAAATGCCAGATGGTAGTCTCATGTGGATGGGAAGAAGTATGTAACATCAAATTATATAAATATACATACATAACATATCAAGCTATGATATGAGGTACATACCAGATTATTGATTATGCTACTTTATTACATCTTTACCCGATAAATAAAAATACTGCTTTGAATATACAAATGAGGTACTTAATGTTTCTTATTTTCTCTTCCATTAAGCATTTTAACATTAACATTGTTAAATTGTGTTAACAAAACAGCACACATTGGGAGTACATCATCCACTTTTGGACTTGTACTCAGGAGGTGGACATATGAGGATCATGAGTACAAATGTATCCCTGAATAATTACTGACATCCAAACCAAACTGAGTTACAAGTGCATATCTCAAGGGAATTTGTGAAAAAAATGAAAAACAAAACAAGGAACCACTATTTCAAAACCTTACTTGCAAAGTATGATCACACACTGGCTCATATTTAAATAAACAATGGACCACTTAGATGATGTGGATACTATTCTATACATAACAGCAGAAAAATACCTACCTTTATGTAAAAGCATAAAGGAAGATAACAAAAGCCACAGAAGGAATATAAGGACCACAAAATAAACTTCACTAATTGGATTTGCCATACATATAGCACACTTTAGGATCTACCTCAAATGATTCAAATAGAAACCACAATGCAATGATCTCCACCATCAGTTTTGAATGGACATGGTAAGTAATTTACTTCCTTCAAGGCTACAATGGAAAATAAGTGATATGTGACTTTTTTCTTGAAGCTGAAGACACCTGTGATGTCTAAAGTCTTTACTAAATTATTTACATTAATAGTTTTTTCTCTGGTATGAGTTTGGTTATTTTTCTGACTTCAAAATGATAAAAATAGGCTTTAAAATATTTACAGCACTAGAGACATGGCTGGGCAATTAAGAAATGTTCATTCCATGGACCAAGGTCTGATTTGTGACAACTTTCTGTAATTCTTGCTTCAAGATTCCAAGGGTCTAACATTCTCAGAAACCAGAATGGACAATCACACACCAATACAAACACACAGTGATATCACATATTTACAATTAAAACAACTCTTTAAAGAAACAATGTTTCCTGAAGGTTTTTCTCTTGTAAGCATTAATTTCTATAACACAGGTGGTGAGGCATCTAAAAGTTTGTAGAGTTTTTCTTTATCATGAAGTGGTTCATGTAGTAGCAAAAAAAGGATGTAGGCTTGTTTTCTTGTAAGTCGGTGGCTTCATTTGGGAAGATTAAGGAAATGTTGCCCTGCTGAGGAAATATGTCACTGGTGTAGGCTTTGAGAATTTACATCCACACACCATTTCCAGTCCCCACTCTCTGCTTCATGCTGCAGGTTAAGAATATGAGTTCTCAGCTCTAGCTGCCATGTCTGACACTTGTTACCATGCTAGGTTCATGGTGATCCTGTATCCCTCTGGAAACAGGGGCCAAATTAAACTTTTTTAAAAGGTGACTTAAACATATATCACAACAATAGAAAAGAACTAATACAAACCCATAAAGTTTTACACCTGAATTAGTTATTTCATGTAATTTAAGAGAAGCATAAAATTTAAAAAACATTACATTATCATTTAAATTTATAGTGCAAGTGTTGTAGCTTTGGAGAGAGAGGTACTCTGTCAGATGTCAGGTCATACATAGAGCTGTGAAGGGAAGATATCCTGGATGCCTACACCTGTGAGGAGAAAAAAAACTTGACTGTCAGGACATCAGGCTACATCTCCAGCTATAAAGGGATGGTGTCCTATATACTTACAGCTGTGAAGAGAAAAGAATCCTGACTGTCAGGAAGTCAGGCTTTACCTAAAGCTGTGTTCCAGTGGGAGATGATCTCCCCATAGGATGTAGCAATCTTGCTCCTCTCTAAGAAAGAGCCATTACAACTGGGCTCTGCTCTACTCTGCTAAGAGATTTTCCCAGTAGAGATGTCTCTTGTTATTCTGCTCAACTCCCCTAATGGAATTTTTCAGGAGAGGTGTCCATTACTCCTCTGCTTCAATCCACTAGGGAGGTTCTGATCTGCTCTGGCAAAGGAAGGTCTTTACCCAAAACTTATTCAAGACATTTATTGTGGAGGGAGGAATCCAGGAGAAAGGCTGCCTATGCTATTGTGGAAAAAGGCAGCTGCCAACTGAACAGCACAAGGCTTATATGGCTTCTTAGGTACAGCATTCATTCAGGGAGATTTGTCGAGTGAGAATTGGTTTGATTTCAATCCCTGAGCTTAAAGAAGCTCAGAGATTGGCTGGATTTCATACTCAAGGATTGGTTGGTTTTATGATCAGTTGGTCAAAGCTAGAGTGTTTTTTTGGCTCTGATTTTAGGGCCAAAGTGTGTTTCTTTCACTTGGCCCTTCTCAAAATTTTGGCTCTGGTTCCATGGCCAGGGTGTTTTTTTCACTGGCTCTGGGTTCAGGGACAAAGTATGTTTCATTGGCTCTAGTTTCAGGGTGTGTTTTTTTTGGCTGGAACTTTTACCCTACACATAGGGCTTCAAATTCATTATTTTCCATGAGTTACCTAGTGCAAACAACACAAAAACACACATCATAATGCTTGAACAGATTGTTGGTGCTGTCAATCTATTTCTACAGAATCAGTACTATTCTGCAACTGATTGTAAGTGTGTTGGTTAGGATTTTGTCAAAAACATTTCAATAAAGTCCTCAATATAATTATCAGGTACTCAAAGACTACTGTAATATGCAAAGACTTTAACAGATTGATTGAACACAAAAGTTTTACTCCTGTATAAAGTGAAAACTTTACCACAATGACTACATTTATAGGGTTCCACTACAGTATAATTTTTTCTCATGATTTTGAAGATTGCTGATACATTCAAAGGCTTAACAACATTGCTTACATTCATAGGGTTTCTCTCCAGTATGTGTTCTTTTATGCTTTTGAAGATGACTGTGTTGTGTAAAGGCTTTACCACAATGATAACATTCATAGGGTTTCTCTCCAGTATGTGTTCTTTCATGAACTTGAAGAGTACTGTGATGTGCATAGACTTTACCACATTGAATACATTCATAGGGTTTCTCTCCAGTATGTGTTCTTTTATGCATTTGAAGATGACTGTGCTGTGCATAGGCTTTACCACACTGGTTGCATTCATAGGGTTTCTCTCCAGTATGTGTTCTTTCATGCCTTTGAAGATGACTCTGCTGTGCAAAGGCTTTACCACACTGGTTACATTCATAGGGTTTCTCTCCAGTATGTGTTCTTTTGTGCATTTGAAGATGACTGTGTTGTGTAAAGGCTTTACCACACTGATTACATTCATAGGGTTTCTTTCCAGTATGTGTTCTTTCATGAATTTGAAGAGTATTGTAATGTGCATAGGCTTTACCACAATGATTGCATTCATAGGGTTTCTCTCCAGTATGTGTCCTTGAATGCTTCTGAAGATGACTGTATTGTGCAAAGGCTTTACCACACTGGTTACACTCATAGGGTTTCTCTCCAGTATGTGTTCTTTCGTGCATTTGAAGATGAATGTGCTGTGCATAGGCTTTACCACATTGATTGCATTCATAAGGTTTCTCTCCAGTATGTGTTCTTTTATGCTTTTGAAGATGACTGTGCTGTGCAAAAGCTTTACCACACTGATTACATTCATAAGGTTTCTCTCCAGTATGTGTTCTTTCATGCATTTGAAAATGACTATGATATGCAAAGGCTTTACCACAGTGATTACATTCATAGGGTTTTTCTGCAGTATGCTTTCTCTCATGCATTTGAAGATGACTATGATATTTAAAGGCTTTACCACATTGAGTATATACAGAAGGTTTGTCTCCAGTTTGGCTTCTTTCATGCCTGCAAGGTTAATTGGCACATGTAAAAGTTTAACCACATTTAATACACTGTTGACTCTTTATATCTATATGAATTAATTTTACAATTTGGTCCAATTTTGAAGAGTTATCAAATCTTAAGATTGTATTAATGTGTTTACACATATGTTGTATTTATACAGTCCTAGGACTCAAGGCTTTTCTGAAGTGAAAATTTGTTTATGTGTTAATAATGAAGCTAGAAAACCAATTACCTGTATACTTGAATCAAATTCAACAAGTATATTCAATGTGGGGATTGCTACATATCTTCTAATTGTTCTGGGAGAGAGAGAGAGAGAGAGATATTCTATCTCTTTCTGTATCTCTATGCTCATATGGCTTATATGCAGATTGACATATGATATACCTAGTAAAGGAAGTATAACAAATAAAAGATTTCCACATTGAATTCTGTTTGACTTTATCCTCATAGATTTGTGGTATAAAGACGAAGGTTTCTTCATGACAATACCTCTTGACTTTTGACTTTAACTGCCCCTCTCACTAAACTTAGCAAAGTCAAAAATTGTATATGAACAATACTAGCTTCACTATGGTCTCTGTGCTTACTAGAATGCTTTGAAGATATACTTATCACCTCTTCAATGCATATACATTTTGTAATATGATTAGATGAAATAAATGGATTGACAATTCTACAACATAGCTCTCATGGTGCTATGATTCCAGTGTTGATATCTATTAAGGAATTGTTTCCTTGTCTTCTTTCTTAAGAGAATGCCTTGTAAATGCAATTCACCAACACGAAATTGAATTATATGTTTTTGTGAGAACTTAGAATCATCAATGAACTTTAACCTGTGCTTATTTATGATGATGCTTTTCTTTAACACTTCTAAGATACATTACAATATTTTCAGAGGCACTTTTGTGTCAGCTTGTGCAAGAAAATTACCATTCATGTCTTCTAGAATTTTGACAATGTTCTTCAATATTATGGTCTTCTGAACTGTACCCTAAAATATAGTAACAGAAAATGTATATTATTAAAAACTGTGCCAAGTTTAAGTTATTATCTGCAGTGAATCTTAGAACCATGCTTGATTTATTCACTTCATTCTTCTTTCTCAATCAAATTACAGAGGAACATCAATTACCAATGAGCATTTGTCTCCTTATTTTAAAATATGAAGGAAAATTCTGTCTTACCTATAATACTGAGGTTCCTGTAGGTCTCCAGCATCACATCTTTGTAGAGATTCTTCTGGGAAGGATCCAGCAAAGTCCACTCTTCCCAAGTGAAGTTGACATGTACATCATCACAGGTCACTGCATTCTGAAATATCCCATACATGTATACAAAAGAAAGCACGATACTGACAACATTGTAAATATATACTTCTTTGACAGTATAGTCATACAATTCTGGTGCTTTCCACACTTATCCATGACATAGACATTATAATGCAATCACCAAGTCACTTTAGAAGGAAACTGAATAAGAGGGTTGCCTCTGTCATTGCTGTAACCTTTGAATGGGATATCACCTTGCAAGAGAAATGCCTATTAACACACATAGAGATACAAGTAAAAAGATCAACAGTACAGAGTACACATGAGAGAAATTTTGTGAACAATTACTTACTAACAAGAAGAAAAGTAAAATGGACAAACTGCATGTATTGGCTCATGCCTTTAACCCCAGCACTCAAAAGGCAAAGGCCTATGAGTTTAATGCCAGCCTAGTCCATGCAGTCAGGTCCAGGAAAGCCAGAGTACATATTAAGACCCTGTCTCCCAAGCAAAAATCAGTCTGAGAAACAAAAAAGATAGAACTCAGGGTTTTTTTTTTTTTTTTTTTTACTGGAGATCCTACAAAGAGTTATATATTCACTCCAGTTCTGCATTCATCTTCCAGAAACCTGGTGTGACCCAATTCAAACTGTAGCATCCAAAATATTTTACTAAAAGGTACTATATGTTCTAACAGTTACAAAAGGACAGATGCAAATATTAGCAACTTACATGTTGAACATTAATAATCAACACAGGACATAAGAGGTGGCACAGTAGTGAAAAGCTTTTTCTGGTCTTGCATAGAGGTGTGTTCAATTGCCAGTACTTACATGGGGGAACACAACTATCCATTATTCAAAGTTGAAGGTTTCTGAGACCATTTTTTGATCATTGCCATTAATTACCATGTGATGCATATGTATGTATACAGATAAAATACTCATATTAATTTATAAATTCAAAACAAAGACAACAGGTGGGAAGGTCATGCACCTGTAATTTAATGATTCAGAAAGCTTAGGCAGTATTGATATCATGAATACATGCTGTCCTGAGAAACAGAATGATACCCCATGACAAATTTTAAAATTTAAGATATGGGTGAAGGTCAGTAAAACAGCATATGCTTGACATGTACAAAAACCTACATTCCAGGCCCATCACCCAGTAATACAAAACAAAAAAGCCAATAATGTTAACCCACCTTTAATCCCAGGACTTGGGAGCCAGAGGCAGGGGGATCTCTGAATTGAAGCCCAGCCTGGTGTATAAAGGTATACTTCCAGGACAGCCTGGGCTACACAAACTAACCTTGTCTTCAAAAACAAAACAAAACAAAAATTAAAAAGACAGGCTACCAAACTTCCTTAGCACTGAATAGCAATTGCTTCTACCATATCTTATGTGATTTAGAAATAGAGTCTATAATGGTGGTGAAGGCATGAAAATACAAGGAAACTGGATGATTAGATTCCACCACAACACAATAGACACAAAGAACAGGAAATTGTTTGAGATGATAGAGATTCATATCACACCCCCAATGTGTAATTTCATCCAGAAAAGCTCTTAATGCTTAACAAGAAATCAAAAGGGAGTAACCAAGGAGAGACATGTGTTCAAATACATCATCCTATCTGACAGATTTTTCATTCAATCAACTACATTCTGACCCAGGTCACTATAGTCTCTTGGTTATCCCTGAAGAAAATGCATTTAGTCACTTCAATGATTTTCATAGTCTGAAACAGCCCCCAAACTGTTCAAATGTCCAAAGTCTCTTCTGACACTCAAGATAATCTCTTGATAGTGACTTCTTGTAATATCAGAAAATGAGTTACATCTTATCAATATATAGTGGCACATAGTACCATTCACATTTCAAAACAGAGAAATGGAGACAGTGAGGGAAGATTGGACCAAAAGAATACTAAAGCATAGCAGGACAAATATCAAATTCTATATCTCTGTTTCAGACGCATAGGGCTTCAGTTTCAAAGGGCTTAGGTGTCACTATCCATGCAACTTCCATACATCTCTCTCTGTTTACTTCCACTCTGTATATGCAGCTAACTCTCCATGAAAGTTGTCTCATAACTTAGGTATCTCAACATTTTGTGGTTGCAAAATGCAACCTAGGCTACTGTGGAATATGTAATATGTGTTATATTTGTCTATGTTGTGGAACATTTCTTTGAATGATGCAAAGATGTGCTTCATTCTTTCATGTTGCATTTGTTTACTTTTGTGAAGCTGTGATATTTTGCCTGTCTAAAATACTTGATTGGTCTAATAAAGAGCTGAACAGCAGGAAAAGATAAGCAAGAAGAGCAGGCAGAGAGAATAAATGGGAGGAGAAATCTGAGAGAAAAAATGGAAGAAGGAGCAAGAAAAGGAGAGGACACTAGGGCCCAGCCACCCAGCTACACAGCAAGCCATGGAGTAAAAAGTAAAGAAAGGTATATAGAATAGAGAAAGATAGCAGGGCGGTGGTGGCACATGCCTTTAATTCCAGCACTTGGGAGTCAGAGCCAGGCTGAACTCTGTGAGTTTGAGGACAGCCTGGTCTACAGTCTAAGATCCAGGATAGGCACCAAAACTACACAGAGAAACCCCATCTCAAAAAAAAAAATGAAAGAATAGAGAAAGATAAAAGCCCAGAGGCAAAAGGTAGATGGAACAATTTAAATTGAGAAATACTAGCTAGAAACAAGTCAAGCTAACGCCAAGCATTTATAAGAAATAATAATCCTCCCCATGTGTAATTTATTTGAGAGCTGGGTGGCAGGCACAGAAAGAATAGAGTGAAAAAAAATCAACCAACAACACCAGGCTACATCCTCACAGATCCAAGCAGTAAACTCTCACAGTGGTCTCATTGGGTTTCTAAATGCCAACCATAAATGCCTGCAAAGATGCTGATCTGTAACCACAGACTATGAATTTATTCCCTTATTTTTTTTATTCTTTCTTGTTTCCAGGACCAGCACATGGTGTGTGATCTTGCAAAGTTTGATTTCTTTGGGATGGATACTAACATGCTTAGACCACATGTGAATCAGGTTTTGTATGGAAATGTTTCATGGGCCTAGGAATCTCTTTTCTCACTCCTTCCACAAATTGAAGCTTTAGCAGGAAGGAGTCTTATCCTTAGGGCACCTTACTAGTCTTCCATTCCATAGCAAGAGCTGTCTTTATAATGTAGGTAAACTCCTTGAAAATTCCTGCCTGTTTTAGCACATTAATGCCATCTAAAACTACCTCTTCATTTTCATTTATTTCTGCCCAACTTGTTTTCTTTTCACTCTAGACCTGAATGAGTCATTAGTGATAACCATCCAACAGATTCACTATTCCATTTAAGGAACTAGCCCATTATTTTTTAATTCTTCCTTGTTAAATTTCCAGGGCATATGCAGAATAAGAAAGATTTTGGAGTGAAAATATCATACAAATGACCTCTTGCTTACTTATTATGGAGTCTATCTCTTTCCAACTGAAATCTTTTGATCTGATCTCAATATTCATTTTCTGACATTACTTTTAACATTTCCATCTTCCTAGTCATAAAAGAATAGCCAATTAAGTTCTATCAACTTTCTATGGTTTTTGTCATGATAGTCTTTATAATGTCCACATTCTTACAAAAGACAACATTCCCAAATTCTACTTAGTAACAAAATTACTTTTGTTGTTCCATTTTTTTATTCTAAGTTGCTTTTACCCTGCTATGATAAAATCCTCTAACCACAAACATCTCAGGCAATGAATGGGTTTATTTGACTGATTGTGTCAGATCATACGCCATTATTTTGGGAGCTTAGGATACAAACTAAACCTAACAAATGAAGGAAAAATCCCATGGGCAAGGATTGTTTCCCGGATTTCTCTCTTGCCTAGTCACTGTCTCATGCTTAGATAGCTCCCTTTTCTAGCCCAGGCCCAGTTTCTTAGGAATATGGCCACCCTAGGTGGAGGAGCCTTCCTATATTAATCATCAATCAAAACAATCTTTCATAGGCATAGCAGTTACTGGCTATTGTGAATAAAGCAACAATGAACATGGTTGAACAAGTGTCCTTGTGGCAGGATGAAGGAACATAATTTGGTATATGCTCAAGAGTGGTATAGCTGGGTTTTCAGGTAGATTGACACCCAATTTTCTGAGTATTGCACATTGATTTTCACAATGGCTGTACAAATTTGCACTTGTAACAGCAATGAATCCTCTTGCAACATTTCCTTGCAAGCACTAGCTGTCCTTTTGTTATTGAACTTAACCATTCTGACAGGTGTAAGATGAAATCTCAAAGTAGTTTTCATATGGATTTCCCTAATGGCTAAGAATACTGAACATTCCTTCAAGTGTTTCTTAGACACTTTAGATTCCTCTACTGAGAATTCTGTCTAGAGGTATACCTTATACAAATTGGAATATTTGATTTGTTGTCCAGTTTCTCAAGTTCTTTATTATCCTGAGTGCATCAACAGAGAACCATATAGGAAAACATGGTACGTACTCACTTATAAGTGATTAATAGTAGTTAAGTGAAGTACAATCACAGTAATCATGGTTAATCACAGTATAATCCAGAGATACAGAGAGGCTAAGTAATAACAACAGCTCTAAGAGAGGTGCACAGCTCTCCCTGAGAAGAGAAAATAAAATAGCTTTTGTGGGTATACTGGAGGCAGGTCATGATGGGAACAAGAAGGGTGAGTAATAAAGGGACAGATGACTGGAATAGGAGAGATTTTAGCAGGGGACATGGAAACAGTGGAGTGCAAGCTTTCTGGAACTAGGGTGACCCTACTGAGGACTCCTAGTAATCAAGAATACAGAAGCTGAACCAGCCATTTTCTGTAGCTATATAAGGCTCCCAATGCTGGGACTGGGACACCAAGCCAGACACAAATCTTTAAGCTGACACTTCTCCTGCTTGCAAAATATGTGGGGCAATGGTGGCTCAGAGATTTCACATGATAAAAGAATAAATTTTTAAAAAAAGAATAAAAGGGATATAGGCACAGTGAGGGAAGATTGAATCAAGACAACACTAAAACTCACCAGGGCAAATAAAAATCCTGTAGCTCTGTCATGGACAGATGGGGCTTCATTCTCAAAGGGCTTTGACTCTATCCCTGAAAATTTTCATACATGACTCTCCTTTCTTACTTCCACTCCCTGTGTGCAGCTTTCCTTGGCAGATGTCTCATAGCTTGGGTATCGAAACATCCTATCATCTCAAAATACAACACAGGTTTCATCTTCACAGCTTCATGCAATGAACTCTCACAGTCTCCTCACTAGGTTTGACTCTGCCAAATATAGATGGGTGCAACAGTGCTGAACTGAAACCACAGAGGAAGAATCTATGACCTATAAGTTTTGCAGATTACTTTTTTAGAGAAGCAGTACAACATGGGTTATCCCTCCCCCCCAAATTCAGCTTCTAAGTTGTGATGGATGCTTCCATACTTGGACCAGAGTTACATGTTCTGTATAAAATTGTTTTGGGGATTAGGAAACAAGTTGCCTATTTCTTTAATAAATTGAAGGCTTAGATGAATGGCTTCTTACCCTTAGGGTACCTTCTCAGGCTTCAAATGCTGAGAAGCACTTTTTTTTAATAGTGCTAAACTTCTTGAAATTTCCTGCCTCTGCTTCACCACACAAATGCCATTTGAAAATACCTCATGCTGTTTTTCTCTACATATTGTATGGGAGAAAAATACATTTTAAATAAACAGAAAGAAAGGGAGGTGGGCACTGACTTTTCATTTGTTTCTGCACCACTTGTTTCTTTTCCACTGTAAACCTGAATGAATTATCAATAATAAACATCCAACAGAATCAATACTTTGTCCAAGAAATCAGCCAAATACTTTTTAATTCTGACTGACTCAATTTCTAAGAGAATGGAGAAAATAGTAATGATTTGGGGACAAAATATTATACAAATGACCTCTAGCTAAATTTTTCAGGATGTCTATTTCCCACTTACATCCAATGACCTCAAACTCCACTGTCAGCATTACTTTCAACACTCCCATATTTCTAGTCCCACAAGAATAGACAATTGAGCTCTGTCTGCAATTTTCTATGACTTTTACCATCTAAACTCCCAAGATTTTCCACATTTCTCCAAAAGGCAACATTCCCACATTATACCCAGCAACAAAATAACTTTTGGTGCACCGTGTTTTGACCCAACTTTCTTGCTGTGATTAAATTCTTTAACCAATAGCATTGCAGGTAATGAACAAGTTTATTTGGCTGATACTGCCAGATCATAATCAATAATTATGGAAACTCAGGATAGAAATTCTAGCTAGGTACTGAAGGCAAAAGCCATGGGGAAACTTTGCTTACTTGCCTTCTCTCTTGCTCAGTCACTGTCTTGTCCTAAGTTATATCACTCATCCATTAAAGGCCCACTTGCTTACAGTATTGAAACCTCAGTGGAAGACTCTTCCCATATCAATCAACACAATTTCTCACAAACATAGTAACTAGCAATTCTGCTTGGAACAGAACCTCGATTGATGTTCCCTCAGATGACTTTAGGCTACCTCAAACAGCCAAAGGTAATTAAGCAAAGACAATAACATTAGAAGATTTTAAATACACAAACCCAATATATTAACCATGTTAATCACTTAAGCAGCACAAACCTAAACATGAAGGTAGTAACTACTGGAAAACAAAGATTTGTCAAGAAACAAGGAGAAGCCAGCCTCAAAGATCAAGAGCAGAAAACTAAAACTGTATCTTCACAGAAACTTCCCAAACCAACAAAACCTCAAGAAACCCATAATAACATATAATAAATTTAATGAAAAAAATGAAGATCCATCAGTTTCCACAGAAACAAAAAAATAAGATGACAATTACTAAAATCAACAACATAGATAGCCCAATAACCAAACAAGACTAAAAGACAGACCTACAAATATATATCATTGTCCCTTAAACAAGAACAAGATTCTAATCAAAATTAAAGAAGAAGCCACTGGTCAGAACTCATCCTGTGCCCTCTAGTTCTGTCCTTTGCCAGTAATAGAAAATGTATAGGTCAAGGAGAGGTATTCAATCAAAGTTGGAGAAATTTGTTTGAAGCTTTCTGATTTTTCTTTTTTTTGGTTTTTCAAGACAGAGTTTCTTTTTGTAGCTTTGCACCTTTCCTGGATCTCGGTCTGTAGACAAGGCTGGCCTTGAACTTACAAAGATCTACCGGTATCTGCTGGGATTAAAGGCATGCACCACCACCACACGGCCTGCTTTCTGATGTTTTAACTTTATAGACAATATTTTTGATAATTAAAAAAATCTCATTCTTTCATAATAAAGAAAAGAATAATTGTTAGGATTGCTTAGGCATCATTTTATTTCCTATGACTGATGACTACCTGTAAGTCTGTATCAGAGTATGGAAGAGAAAACTTTTCCAAACCAAATGCGAAATAACAGATTTTTCAGAAATGGTGTGTAATTTGTATTATATATCTAAAACAACTTGCCCTGCTATAATTGCTTTATAAGTAGCAAGAAATTTTGAAAACAAGTTTATCTCCATATTTTGTGTATGTTTGTATGAGGGAGAATGTCTTCCATATGTGCACAGGTGACATACAAGATAAGAGGGTGTCAGAGCCATTGGAACTGAAGTAGCAGGTGCTTATGAGCCTTCCAACTTGGATGTTGGGACATGAACTCAGGTTATCCCCAAGAAAAATACAAACTGTGCCACCTGCCCAGCCCCACAGTACTTTTTACCCAATAATATAAAAGTCTTCCATAGATTAACAACAACAAACCTTAATAAACAAAGGAATAAATGATCCATGGGAACATGATGCATCAATATTATATAATTATATATAACATATAATAATATAGAGGTTGTATATAGTAAATTTGAAGCATGAGTTGAGTACAATCCATGGAAAATTTTTAACAATTTATGACTGGATTCCTGATTCCAATAATATATATTCCAATAATATATGCAAAGTGGAAGCAGTCAGAATGATCAACAATATTACATAAAAATCATACACTTATTGACAACATGTGACTTCTATAGTTACCACAAAGCAACAACAATCAAAAATATGTACAATATTTACGAAAGAATAAATGAGACAGAAAGAGCCATGAACAAAAGCAGGAAAATATAGTCTACTTTTAATCAAAAAACCAAAGGAAAATCAGCTGGGAAAATTGTGTTCTTGACCAATGTTACCCAACTACTTATAATTCTATATGTATAAACATTAACCCAGACTTCACAACTCCCACAAAATTAACTCTAAGTGACCCTTAAATGTTATGTTTCTGACCCTCCAGCTACTGATATTTCTTCCAAACAGAGAGGCCCCAATATCTAGAGCTCTTTTGGCAAATGGAAGTAATCTCTTGCTATGGCTATAGAAAGTCTCATGGTCCTTTGTGGTTTCAGGCAAATCAAGCTCCACTGATGCCCAATCACAAAACAGTGTAGAAGAATAATCTAATGTTTATTTCCTCTGACATGGGTTATGGCACATGATCTGGAGTCTGCTCTATCTTCTTTACTAGAAATATGCAAATATATTACAAGTATCACAGCTTTCCATTGACAGGGTGGCAGAGCCTCCCCCTGTCCACAGAATCCACACTCAGGGAGTCTCAGAGAGGGATCACTGTCCAGCTCACCACATGGGACAAAAGAAACACAGTCTGGCCCATGGTCCCCCCCCCCCCCCAGTCACAGAAGCTCTGACAGCTCAGTAGAACTGCTCCTCTTGGTCTGGGGTCAGTGGTCCACACTCACCATAGCATGGCTTGTGGTCTCACTCACAGCTCCTTACAGCAGAGCCAGATGAGAATCCTGGAAAGAACCTGTAAGCTACCTGCCACTGGTACTCTGAATTGCTAAACCTTCCTATGGTCTCACATTAGCTAAGAACACCCAGCTGGGACTCAGGACAGTAGCAACTCCCCTATTGGTGTTCAAAGATCAAATGACATAAACAGTAGAAGCCTTTCCAACTCTGCCCTTTCACCATAGTGAGAGACATAACCCTAATCTTGGAAATCTCTATTTTAGTAGAAATACTTTCAGTCTTTCAGAGTACTTCTTGTTTCCCTTTCTCAAGCACAGAGTCCTTTGAATACAAATACACACTGATTGTCCAATGTAGCCAATGCTTTGCTTCATAGCTGAGAATTCCTGCAGCCAAACACAGGTCACAGTCAAACATGAATGGTTGTCACTGTATAACTGTTAAAAAAAAAACAGGCCATGATTAGAAAACAATGAGTGGTCAATGGTAGGGCTTTTAGGCAGGAAAGAGACTGTGAGCATGACATAGTCATGAACTCAAATAATTATTTTGAAAAGTTGAAACAGAATTCATGGCCATGTGTTCCAGGGCCTAGGGATATGTATGGGAGGAAACCAAGGATTATTCTTTTTATTTCTGAGGCTAAACATCTTCAACAATGAAAATAGCACTCCTGTCAGGCAAGGCCATACCATTTTACCCAGATCTTCTATATTGGTTGAACTAGTGTAACTACAGTAATTTGATTTCATGATAAGGTCAGTCCTTTATCCAGATTATTAAAAACTCTTGTCTATGACCCCAAGTAATGGTCATCCAGGACATTTATGGTGATCTAAAATTGAATACATGACTCCACATTGTTAACCTCAAATACTGTTGAAGCAAGAAAGCTCTTACTCTCCATCCTGCCCCTCCCTTTCTTCACTGTCACTACA
Organism: Peromyscus eremicus; assembly: GCF_949786415.1. Taxonomy (NCBI): domain Eukaryota; kingdom Metazoa; phylum Chordata; class Mammalia; order Rodentia; family Cricetidae; genus Peromyscus; species Peromyscus eremicus. The sequence goes on from NW_026734288.1 coordinate 333,806, forward strand.
GCACCTTTTAAGATGCTCAGTGAACTCAATTCTTGCACAGGACCCTCTTCATTTGTATGTTCCCCCCAAAAGACAAAGAGACTATCAGATACTTATTACCTAGTCCATTTTTCCTTCTCACTGTGCCCAGCCTGGGAGGCATTGTGGAACTGTCTTCCCAGCCCTGGGCAGCAGAGGCAGGGTTAGATGTTCAATGTAACTCTTAATTACATAGCATGAGGTAAAGCTGGGTTAAGGAGACATTTTTGCCCTACATAGAAATCAATAATCAACAGGTCTTGAGAGAAAAGGAATTCACTATTAATGACCTAGATACATTAGAGAATAGAAACAAGTAGAGATAAGAACAGCAATTTCCTTAAAAATAACACCAATATGTGACATTTTTCTTTTATTTTTTTTTCAAAGCTGAGGACTGAACCCAGGACCTTGTGCTTGCTAGGTAAGTGCTCTACCACTGAGCTAAATCCACAACCCTAATATGTGACATTTTAAAGTGATAAAATAATGTATTTTTAAGATAAAAATCTTAACTATATTGACTTTAAAATAGTAGGACCTTCTCTAGTAAAGGGAATGTCATTAATAAGAGATAGATTGATCTTCCCATATGCACTTGTTGGCTGTTGAGATCTGTAAACTGGCACATAGAGTTACAGTCAATGGCCTCTTTCTCAAACCTTTGAGCTGACATAACTCTGTCAAGCAGGACTGAACATATCTGCATAAGAAATTTGCTTAATTAAAAATTCAATACCTGCCAGGCAGTCGTGGTGTACACCTTTAATCCCAGCACTCGGGAGGGAGAGGCAGGCAGATCTCTATGAGTTCGAGGCCAGTCAGGGTTACAGAGGGAGATCCAGGAAAGGCACAAAGCTACACAGAGAAGCCCTGTCTCAACCCCTCCCCCCCAAAAAAATCAATATCTTTTGGTGTAATTTGATCTTCCCAAAATGTACAACAATCCGTCTGGTCTATTTTCATTCACGTGACATCAATTAGTACATGCTGGGAAATTACATAATCACTCCTCCTACCACAATCAGGTCCTTTTTTTTAAAAAAAAAAATTATTTAACTTTATTTTATGTTACCACCTGGAACTGGAGTTACAGTCAGTTGTAAGCTGCCATGTGGGTGCTGGGAATTGAACTCATGTCCTCTGGAAGAACAGCCAGTGCTCCTAACTGCTGAGCCAGCTCTCTAGCCCCCAGGTCCTTTTTAATAATGGTGACTTCAGCAGCTGATTAACTCCCCTGTTTCCCCCAGCAGGGTACACAACAAATTATCCCTTATATCCTGGTCTTGATGTAGAAACCTTGCTCCACATGCAAATCCTTTTCCTTTTACTGCAATAGATATTCAATTGTATGACTCAAATGCATAATTTTGAAACTCTGGGGTGGTAGAGTCATTTATTTTAAGATTTTGCATGTATAACATAGAGGACAGCAAGATCACTATCCTGGAGAGCAACAGACTGAGAACCAAGGCCATTTATGTCAACATAGGAGATTTTTGTCTCAGAAACATTTTCTAAAAGGCTAGACATATAGCTGTTCTAGAAATAACATTCTTTCCCAGAGAGAAATTACTCCATATACTTAAGAGAATAATAATAAAAAAACTTTTTAATGATAGCATGCACCCATCTTTGGTTTACATTCTATACATGTTGTCATCCTTGTGTCTTTAGGTTCAGGCTCCAGGTTACACTTTGAACAATTTAAATAGAGGCAGTCATCTTGTCAGTCTAGACACTTAAATAAATGGGTGAGCTACACAGCAAAGTTATTCCCAGAATTATTTTCTTAAATACACCAGGAACCTGAAAGAGCAAGACCTTCTGCAGTGACAGAGTCCTGAGGTGAAGGTCACAAGGGATGAGAATGATAAGACACATAGAAGAAAGAAAAGATAAAAGCTGGGGTGGGGAGGTCTTGTACAAGCTATGTCTCATGTCAACTAAGCTTTTTAAGAAGAATAGCACCTTGTATACTACTTCCAGGGCACATGGAAGGAAATGAGGAACTTCTCAGAAGTTAGCAGAAAATATCATTCAATGGGACAGACTCAAAGAGGAGGGTAATCAAACAATGCTGCACAAAGGAAAACAGGGTATCTCAAGAACATTACTGACTAGGCCACAGTGATCTGTGGACTGACAACCACAGCCCCATGTAATGGAAAGATTTAGTTTCTCAGGATCTGAAGCAACCCTACCACAAAAGCCCTAGTTCCAGACCACTGCCAGCTCTCCAAAACATATTCCTGATTTTAGGGAAGGAGCTCTGTTTTATTGTCAGTACATCAGGCCCTTAGGGAAAGCTCCCAAGTTCCAGGTCACAGGCTGTTACTAGCTCTCCCAAAGAGTTTCATTCTCCCTGCCTAAGGGCCTATATGAAAGCATTGTTGATCACACAACTATTTAACAATATTGTTTTGCTTTTCTTTGTGCATTTATTGTTTCTCTTTTTCTTCCTTCCTTCCTTCCTTCCTTTCTCTCTCTCTTTCTTTCTTTTATTTTGTTTTTTGTTTTTGTTTTTGTAGACAGGGTTTTGCTGTGTAGCTTTGGAGCCTGTCCTGGATCTCACTCTGTAGAACAGGGTGGCCTCAAACTCACAGAGATTTGCCTGGCTCTGCCTCCTTAGTGAGTGCTGGAATTAAAGGCATGTACCACCACTGCCTCAATTCTTGCACAGGTGTCACCTGGTATCATATTGCCCATCTGGCAGAACTATGCTTTTCTCAAGAAGAAAATGGAACTTTAAGGCATACCTGGACCTAAGGTTGGTTGTGATCCTGTAATGCATCAATGTGAAGCTTGTTAGAGTCCCATTCTTTGATATAGGTTTGGGACTAGTGGCTTGTAGGTCAGGGGTGGCTCCTTTATAATGGTTTGGAGACAAATGTCTCGACAATCCTGGTGAACAAATGTGTATCCTACTGTTCTAATCTCTAACAAGTCTTGCTTGAATATACTTACCTTTTTTTTTTGAGGCAATCCTCCCTCAACTAAATTCCATTTTGTGATACTTACTATCTCCTAAGAATTAGTGAATCCTTTATATTACCAATTCTACTCTTCTATATCACACTTTAGTAGTGGAGTGTTACCTAACATACAAAATACCTTTTACAACCTCCACAAACTTAACTGGATCATACACATTAAAGTTAAATGCAAAGTGCTGAGCCTCTAGAAGGAAATAGGGAAACTAAGCCTCTCCAAGTTTGACAACATGCTTTTAAAGAGTACACCAAACAAATGTCGAAGTTCACTACAGAGATCTTTCTACACACAGCTCCCTGTGAGAGGATGACAGGGTTGCAGCCATCTTAGAGAAGGGTCAGACTGGGGGCAAAAGACCCTGGGAAGCCCACCAGAGGATGTGCTGCCCCTCCACCCAAAGTCCTGGGAACCCACCAGAGGATGAGCTGCCCCTAGACCTAGACAATTAAGAACCAAATAAAAAATAGTTCCAGACATTTCCTGCCATAATTTAAAGGATATAATAGATTATATACCATAGCTGTTAGAGGGAATGATTTTCCTACAGATAAGAAATGGGATATCTAACTGTCAGAGACAATGGGTCTGTGATGACATAAAGTATGAGAGGATATGGCAATTTGCTTGCAGCTGAAACTCTGCAATCAGCTCAAACCAAGCATCTATAACCTAAAATAAGCACCAATCCTGAGCTTGTAATTATATAGAACTGGAATTCCCCCAGGCGCCCTACTCTAACCAATATAAAAACTTTCTTTCCTGCTCAGCTGCTGTTTCAGATGGATGAAGAGTCTCAAGCTTAAACTTGTTAAAAAAAAACTCTTTGCTTTTGTGTTTATATCGGACTGTTGGTGGTCTTTGGGGTACTCTGGGTACAACATCTGCTCCCCATTCTGTGAGAAGATTCAGCCCACAGAGCAAAGTTATTCAGAGGCCTGTCCTGTGACTAGGAAGTTTCAAGGACCACATGGGACCTCACAGGACAGAGATTCAGCAAGCAGGTCCCACCCAGATCAAGGAGGACCCATTACACTGACTCCTACACCTCACCGTCTGCTCCATCCCATCTGAGGACAGCAACCTCTAACTTACCATGCTGTGATTTCCTGGCTCACCCATGCTCTCTGCTCAGCACCCTGCAGCAGAGCTAAGTGCAGCATACAAAACCACTGGTGTCAGATTCTCTTCAAAGCCAAGCCTGAAGCTGGCAGCCGGAAAAACCCAGCACAACTTCTGACCCACAGTTCGCCTGGAGGGCCTGATTGGCTACTGAGGCCTGAGTGACAAGAGCACCTCCCATAGGGTTACACTGTGCTTAAAGTCACAGAACAATGATTCTTGATCCTGCCTTCCACCATAGACCCAGACCTTATCAGAAAAGATTTGCATTTTAATAGCACTTGTCCCTGGCTCTAATAGCATATCCTGCTCTATTCCTGCTCTCCATAGGCACTTCCCTTTCTTCATCCTTGACACAACGTGGCTAGCTAGTGTGCACAGCCCGCTGTACTGTGTGGGGTGGAATGACTCCCTGGCACATAGGAGGAAGGTTGCCCAGAATATTAACAACTATAGAGATATTTAAAGACACAAATAGAGATGTTTCTTTTGTGAGTTCACATTAAGTTCAAGTGAACTGAACATACTTTTTACCTGCCTCTCTCAGCGACTTCAGACAATGAGGAAAGAAAAGCAGGAAGTAGATCAAAAACAAGATAATAAGTCTTTCTCTCATCAGAAAGCTGGATGATGTCTCCATTGCTTTAGGGGTTTTATTCCTGAAATTCAGAGCAAACTGTTGACAAATGAATAATAATAAAGAGTAGTCTTCATGGAAAATTGAATATTTAAGGTATAATGGAGCTAGGAAGAATGTGTTTATTCCAGGCAGTGATGGTACACTCCTTTAATTGCAGCACTTGGGAGACAGAGCCAGGCTAATCTCTGTGAGTTCGAGGCCAGCTTGGAGATCCAGGACAGGCACCAAAACTACACAGAGAAACCCTGTCTCAAAAAAAAAAAAAAAAAAGAAAAGAAAAAGAAAAAAAAAAAAGAATGTGTTTACAAGCACTATTTATTGTTGACCAGTACATTTTCCTCCACAGACAGGTGTAAAAACAGCAAAACATTGAATTATTCAAGTTTATCTACATGAACAGAACTGGTAGAATAAACCTATCCATGTATGAAGAAAGTGGATTTATTAGAATGTCTCACAAACTATGGTTTAGGTAGTCCAACAATGGCTGCTACCAATGGAAATTTGAAGAGTCCAGTAGTTATTCAGTCCATGAGGCTGGACATCTCAGCTAGTCTTCACTATACACCACATTTCTAAGGAAGTAGATTCTAATGCTAGCAAAGAAATAAGCTTAGTAGCCAGAGCTAGGGAAAGCAGGCAAATAGACAACTTCTTTCTTCCATGTCCTTTATATATCTATGCTGCCACCAGAAGATATGATCAAGATTAAAGATGGATTTTATACTTTTTTTGATTTTTTTTTTGGTGTTTTTGAGACTGGATTTACCTCTGTAGCCCTGAAACTAATTCTATAAAGTAGGCTGGCCTCAAACTCAGAAAATCCAACTGATTCTGCCTCCTGAGTGTTGGGATAAAACGTGTGCACAGACACTAAGCAGCTGAAGGTGGATATCACCTCAAAAGATCCAAATTAAAAATGAGACTTTAATTTCAAAATCATTTAAAAATCCATCTTTGAGTTTTAGTTAATTCCAGAGGTATTCAGTTTGACTACCAAGAACAGCCATCACAATATCCAAAGACAGAAGAAATGAGAAAAATTTCTTACCTGCAGGAGGCCAGTAGAGTGATGGATGCTTTTCCAATGCTTTTCCTAAACAAAGGAAGCATGTTGATTTTACTTAGGGAATCTGGACATGTTCATGTAGACTTTTTCCTGCTCCTAAACAGGCTAGGTTAACAAATTCACTTCTGAACATGATCACAGTGTAACTGTGGAGACATTTAGAGGAATTCTTACATTAAAGTAATGCAGAAACATACATAAATTATAAAAATAATAAAAAGAAATGCCTCTGGTATGTTCATCTTGTACCACAAGGTCTTAGCTGAAAATCAGGTAAATGGCACAGTGAAAGTAGATTGCACTTGAGCATATGAGAGCTGTCAATCTTTATGTTCAATCTAAAAGATAACTGTACCAATGCCATAATTCTCACTGTTGGACCCCCAAAGTTTAGGGTCTCAAGTGGGCGCCCCAAGAACCCAGACTCCAGTCCAGTTGATGCAACAGCACGAAGAATTTATTGGCTTCTGTACAGAAGGGCAAACTCTGCTCCCAAGAGCAAGAGCCACCTCTTACTGCAGCCTCATAAGGGCTTTTAAAGGAAAAACTCACAAAACCCACAAGATTACAATTCCCATACAATTTCATGGCCTGATCACAGGGTGATCACAGAGGGGGTACAGTTACATAAACCTCAAGGGGGTATCTGGACGGGAGTGGAGCTTACACAAAGGTCACGGTGGTCCTTCCTGGAACACCTGCAACTATCCCAGTCACAGTTGAGCACATCTCTTAACAGAAATCTTTTTACATTGTTATATTGTTACAGGGGTGATTGAGTAGTGGCTGAGTCAGGTTGCCCTAGGAACTAGATTTTTAGTTTCTCATTTCCTGAGGCTTGGGGGTGTAAGCCTGAAGGGCTAGGGTCTTTCACTCACAGATACAAAAGATAGAGAACACAAATACAGAAAACATCATAGAAAAGTCACTTAACAGAACTATATATTCTGCTGTTAAGTGAATGGTTATGATGTTCTTTATTAACCCCAGAATAAGGCTGCTTTTGCCTCTGAACAGGCTGGCTTGGCAGAAGGCTACAACTGCTTCCATGTATGCCCAGTAGGAGTTCATTTTAACTAGCCTTGGCTTTCTGTCTATCTCAGGGTTGTGACAACACTGTAAAGAATTTTGTTCTTTCCTATTTCTAACTTTTAAAAACAATTTTAGGTATATAGTGTTTTAATAATACAATGCCTGTTAAAGCCATTTCAGGTCTATGCCAGTTGGGCCCATAGAATTATTTTCAAAAATAAATATTTCTAGGCATGTATGTGAGCACATTCCATTAATCTTAGCCACTGGGGTAAACTGAAATTTGGCAGTGGGCCACCACCTTCCCATGCAACCTGAATTGCCCATCATGAGCTGGGTGTTACCAAACCCACCCAGTCACAAAGTAGGACATGCATAGCAGCAATGTGTTATCAAATGAAAGTGGTATATAACAGATTAGGTCCAAGAAAGTCCTGAAGGCCCAAGCAACCTATATGAAGAAGTTGCCCAAATGCATTCAGTTTGTATTCCTCTTACAATGCCTTCTGCTAACAAGCATGCACCTAGAGTCTTATTGGGAGTGAGGGTTCCCTATGATTGGTTGCCTGGGAAAGAGAAGACTAGGGTCTGATTTACTGATGGTTCTGTACACCATGCAGGTACCACCCAGAAGTGGACACGTGAAGCAGTACAACCGCATTCTGGGACAATCCTGAAAGATACTGGTGAAGACAAATCTTTGGACAGTACACATGGTCTTCCACTTTGTTTGGAAGGAGAAAAAGTTTGATGTGCAGCTACTCACTTATTCATGTACGGTAGCCAAGGGACTGCTTGATGGAAAGAGCATGATTGGAAAATTGTTAAGAAAGACATGTGGGGAAGAAATATGTGGATAGATCTCTCTAAATGGCAAAGGGTTTGAAGATAATTGTATCCCATATAAATGCTCACCAAAAGGTGATTTCAGCTGAGGAGGAGCTCAACAATCAAGTTGAAAGGATGACTCTGTGGACAGTCAGTCTCTCTCAGTCAATCCTGTCATTGTCCAATGGGCCTATGAACAAAGTGGCCATGGTGGCAGAGATAGGCCTTATGCATGGGCTCAACAACATGGACTTCTACTCACCAAGTGTTTTCTGGCTACAGCTACTGCTGAGTGCTAGATCAGCCAACAGCAGGGAACAACACTGACTCTCAGATATGGCACCATTCTCTAGGTTGATGAACAAGAAACTTAGTGACAGGTTGATTACATTGGACCACTTTCTGTGGAAAGCACAACCCTATCCTTACTAGAGTAGATACTTATTCTGGTTATGGATTTTTCTAAATGTAATGCTTCTGTCAAAACCACTATCAATGGACTTACAGAATGTCTTATCCACCAACATGTTACTGCACACAGAACTGCTTCTCACCAGTGAAGTCATTTCACAGTCAGACAAGCATGACAGTGGGCCCACAGTCAAGGAATCCACTGGTCTTACCATGTTTCCAAGCATCCTGAGGAAGCTCATATGATGGAAAGATGGAATGGCCTTAGATCTTTTGAATACACAGAGCATTAATTAGGTGGCAACACCTTGAGGGCTGGGGCAAGTTTTTCCAGAAGGCAGTATATGCTCAGAATCAGCATCCAGTATATGGTATGATTTCTCCTATAGCCAGTATCCTTGGGTCCAGGAATCATGGGTGGAAAAGGAATAGTTCCACTCACTATCATCCCTAGTGATCCACTATGAAAAGTTTTATTTCCTGTTCTCACAACATTAAATTCTGTTGAGCTACAAGGCTTGCTTCTGCCAGGTGCCACAAACATTCCATTGAAATGGAAACTCAGACTTCCTCCAGTCATTTCAGTCTTCAAATGCCCTTAAACCAACAGACTGAAAAAGAAAAAAAATACCATTAGAAGGGGTGATATATCCAGATTACCATGTGGAATCTGGACTGTCCTTCCATAAAGGAGGAAAGAAGGATTATGTCTGCAGTGCAGGAGATCCTTTAGGGCATATCTTGGTTCTACTGTGTCTTGTGATTACAGTTATTGGAAAACTACAACAGTCTAATCCAGGAAGGATGCCAAAGGTCACAGACCCATCAGGAATGAAGGGCTGGGTCACTCCTCCAGGAAAAGACCCAAGACCTGCTGAAGTGCTTACAGAGGATGAAGGAAATACAGAATGAGTTGTAGAACAAGGTAGTTCTAAATACCATCTCAGTTCATATGACCAGTTGCAGAAATGTTTATGATAACTGACATCAGTGCTTCTGTTGTATTTTATTAATGTATTTGTACAGATATTCATATGTTCTTTCAGTTTCCTTACCATAGGTTGTAGCATCAACTAATAGAATAACAAGGTTATCTGATGAAAGTTTGAGATACTAGAAAGATGTCCTCCAAGGGACATTGCCACTATTCTAAATATGCAATGTGTTTGCAATTTTATGTGGGATAGTTATGTTATGTTTAAGCATATTCATAACCTGGTTATTGTTTTTCATTTGGAAATTAATCATGACATAAGGTAAAATGATTGTACTTCAAGTTGACAAGGAGTAGATTGTGATCACTATTCTTGGTTGTCAACTTGACTACATCTGGAAAGAACTATAATTCAGAAAAAGAGAGTCCAGTTGTGATCTGGACCTTGAGGCAAGAAGACAACATGCCTTTGATCCAGATCCTGAGGCTGGATGATGTATACCTTTAATACAGACTTTGAGGCTGGAAGAAACACCTTTAATCTCGGTCATACCTTCTGCTGGAAAGAGAAGGGAAGAAAGAAGGAGGTGTGTTAAATCTTTGTCTTCTTTCTTTCACCTTATCAGCACATCCATTCATTCACTGACATTGAAGCCTACTTTAAAATAATTATTTATTATTTATTTATCTATCTATCTATCTATCATCTATCTATCTATCTTCTATCTATCTATCTATCTATCTATCTATCTATCTATCTTCTATCTATCTATCTATCTATCTATCTATCTATCTATCTATCATCTATCTATCTATCTATCTATCTATCTATCTATCTATCTATCTATCTATCTATTTATTTATTTTGTATATAGTACTCTGCCTGCATGTAGCCTACATTTTAAAAAAGGTTTATTTATTTATTTATTTATTTATTTATTTATTTATTTATTTTCATTATGTATATAGTATTCTGCCTGCATGTATGCCTCCATGCCAGAAGAGGGTGCCAGATCTCATTATAGATGGTTGGAAGCCACCATGTGGTTGCTGGGAATTGAACTCAGGAACTCTGGAAGAGCAGCCAGGCTCTCAACCTCTGAGCCATCTCTCCAGCCCTGAAGCTTACTTTTTTTGGATTCCAGCACATACAAAGAAAATACCTGAGACACCCAGACTTGTGAGACTGATCAGCTACTAGATTCTTGGACTTTCTATTCAGAGCTAGCCATTGTTGGACTGCAGCCTGTAAGGCATTCCAATACATTCCCATATATATGTATATGTGTATGTGTATATATATGTGTGTGTGTGTGTGTGTGTGTGTGTGTGTGTGTATGTACATATTAATAGACAGATACATAGATAAGTAGGGAGGGAAGGAGGGAGAGAGAGAGAGAGAGAGAGAGAGAGAGAGAGAGAGAGAGAGAGAGATTGATTCATTCTGTTAGTTCTGTGACTCTGGAGAACACTAATAAACTGGGATACCTAGTCAATTTCTATACTTTTAAGTTATTATTTTTGATTTGTACTCTAACTCCACATCTGAAACACTCTTAGCAAATACTTTAGTGCTAGTTTATATACATTTGCAGAAAATACTTTTCCTGTTGTAGAAAGCTAAAGAATATGGAAACCAGTGAAGCATAGGCTTGTGTGTTACTTCTAATGAAAACTTTATAAAATAGTATGAGCTTTTAGATACATGGCAAGATTAGGTTAATTGCTTTAATCAAGTTGATAGGTACTTGTTACTTAGTGGAAAACTACTTAATTATTAATCAAGTAGGCATTCATTATTTAATCTATCAAAATTCAACATTAAGTTAATTGATGCTTAAAAGTGAAACACCATCATCAAATCTCTAGTCACCAAAGAAGGAGAAAGTAAACTCTGTCTCTTGTTCTAAAGCCATCATTGAGAGTTGTAGTTAACAGACTGAATGCTGTCGCTGGGGAGATCGCTCAGTGGTTAAGAGCACTGACTGCTCTTCTAGAATATTTTGATTCAATTCTCAACACCCACACGGTGGGTCACAACTGTCTGTAGCTCTAGCTCTAGTGGATCTGACACCCTCACACAGAGGTCAAATGATCTTGATCTTATCTATTCCTATGTAATGGCTGGAATGTTTGGAATGTCAGGTATTTTCCATTAGTTGCTGGCCTATCATTGGGTGGATCTCTGAGTGGTGTCAGTTTATGGATGCAGGTGTTGCCTACCTGTAAGCCTGTCATGGCAGCTGTGTGATCAAGCTGCCTTGGGCCCCCTACCCCCTACACCAGTATCTTTCAGGCTTGTTCCAAAATGGGGATGAAATGCTGTAGCTGTCCATTTGTGGGTGGTTCTTGCATGATGTGCAGAACCACCAACTGGCCCTAGTCTACTATTACTGGATCAACCAAATATAGGGAATATCCCATGACCCTATAGTTGCCTGCTTGCCAGCAGAAGGCATTGTAACAGGAGTAGAAAATATAGGCATTTGGGCAACTTCTTCATGTAGCTTGCTTGTGCCATCAGGATTTGCTTGGTCCTGATCTGTTATATACTACTTCCATTTGATAATATATTGCTGCTGTGCATGCCCTTCTTTATGACTTGGTGGGTCCCATAACACAGCTCATGATGCACAGTTCAGGTCCCATGGTAAGGCACTGGGCACCCTTCAACTGTTCAGTTTCTCTCATTGACTGCAATTGATGGCATGTGCTATATGGTTGGTCATACTTCTTTTTGAAAATGGTTCTATGGGCACTAGTGGCAGACATTTGAAATTACTTGAATAGGTATTGTATTGTTTCAATTTTCCAATGCTCCTATTCTTGTATTTTTTTAAGTTTTGTTCTTTTACTGTTTGAGTGTGTGTGTGTGTAGACTATGTAGCACAGGATTCACAACTTACTGTGATCTTTCTGCCTCTGTGTCCAGATTGCTGGTACTAAAAGAATGCACTACCACACATAGCTTGAAATATAATCTTTATGGTCTAAGTCTCCTCTTCTTATGGTGGCCAGGGAGACCAGGAGATTTTGTTATAATACTTGATATTGGAGTTACATATAGTAGTGAGATTCTATATGTACTAGGAATGGAAGCTGAATGCTCTGAAAGAATCTTCAATGCTCTTAACTGGTAAGGCGTTTTCTACCTTAAGTTTTCTATTCTTGATTATGTTTCCTGTCCAAGGCAGCCTAGTCAGGGTCAGACACATGATAGTGATTAAAAAGTAGAATTATCCTTCATTTGAGAAAATGAGGCAGGGAAGAGCTCCCTAATTATTTGTCCAATATAACATGGTCAGCCAATTATCCATGTATGTACAATCCACAACAATGGATGCAGCAGGTTGTATTAATATATTTCAGCATACTTATTCATCCACTCTTAACAAGAAAAAGTTTAGAAGGTATTTGGTATTTTGTCTTTTTTTTTTGCAGAGCTGAGGACTGAACCCATGGCTTTGTGCTTGCTAGGCAAGCGCTCTACCACTTAGCTAAACCCCCAACCCCTAGAAGGCATTTGGAAAGGGAGTGAATAAAGAAATAAAAGGGAAAAGGGAAGTAATATCTTTAAATTAACAATTTATGGGAAACATTTTAAGTAAAAAGGGGCTAGATAGATGGCTCAGCAATAAGAGCACTGGCTGTTGATACAGAGGACCCAGGTTCCATTTATAGAACCTACAAGGTAGGGAACCATTTGCTGTAACTCCAGTTCCAGGCACCTCCTGCTGTCTTCTGGCCTCTTTAGTTACTGTGAATAGACAAAATATTATATAAATAATTTTTTAAAGTCACAAAAAAGTAAAGAATGGAATTCTTTACAGTGAGCTCACAGCCTAAAGACAGACAGTAGCCAAGGCTAGTTAAAATGAACTCCTTATTGTCTTGCATGGAAGCAGCTGTGGCCTTGTGCCAAGCCAGCCTTCTCAGAGGCAAAAGCAGCTTTATTCTGAGGTTAATAAAGCTCATCAAAACCATTCATCTAACAGCAGAGTACACAGTGCTGTTAAGTGACTTTTAAATGATGTTTTCTGTATTTCTGATCTGTATATTTGTAAAAATTCTGGTATTGGTATAGTTATCTTTTAGATTGAACATAAAGATTGACAGGTCTCATATGCTCAAGAGCAATCTATGTTCACTGTGTCACTTACCTGAATTTCAGCTAAGACCTTGTGGTACAAGATGAACATCCCAGAGGCATTTCTTTCCATCATTTTATAATTTATATATGACTCTGTGTGACTTTTATGTAAGAATTCACCTAAGTGTCTCCACTTTTACATTGCGATCATGTTCAGAAATGGATTTGTCAACCTAGCCTGCTTAGGAATATGGAGAACTCTACAAGTCCATGTCCAGATTCCCTATGTAAAATGAACATGCTTCCTTTGTTTTGGAAAAGCATTGGAAAAGCATTTCATACTCTACCATCCTCCTGCAGGTAAGAAAAATTTTCTCTTTCCTTCCATCTTGGTTATTGTCATGGCTTTTCTTGGTAGTCAGACTGACTACCTCTTACAATTAACTAAAACCAAAAGAGTTAGGTACACCTGTGAGGGATTTTTGAAAGGTTTTGAAATTAAAGACCCATCTTTAATCTAGATAACTTGAGGTGATATGCACCTTCAGCTGCTTGGTGTCTGTGCACACTTTTAACCCCAGCACTAAGAAGGCAGAATCAGTTGGGGTTTAGGAGTTTGAGGCCAGCCTGGTGTACAGAATGATTTCTAGGGCCACACAGATAAATCCAATCTCAAAAACACCAAAAAAATCAAACAAAGTATAAGATCCATTTTTAATCTTGATCATACCTTCTGGTACAGCCTACATAATTAACGGACACTGAAGGAGTAAGCTCTTCTTTTGCCTGCTTGCCCTAGTTCTGGCTACCAAGCTCATTCTTTTACCAGCATTAGAGCCTACTTCCTTAGAATTGTGGTGTATACTAAAGACCAGGTGAGATATACAGCCTCAATGAAATGAAAACTACTGGATTTTTCAAATTTCCATTGGTAGCAGCCATTGATGGATGATCTAAACCACAGTTTGTGTGACATTCTAATAGATCCACTTTCTTCCTACATAGAGGGATTCATTCTATCAGTCCATTTCAGGTAGAGAAACTTGAATAATGCCCTCGTTTGTTCCTTCACCTGACCACTGAGGAAGATATGCTGACTAACAATAGTACTCATAAACACATTTTTCCTAGCTCAATTATTCTCTAAGTATTAAACTATCCATGAAGACTACTCTTTATTATTATTCATTTGCTCTAAACTTAGTTTGCTCTAAATTTCTGGAATAAAACTCCTAAAGCAATGGACCTATTATCTTGGTTGTGATCAAGTTCCTGCTTTTCTTTGCTGGTTGTCTAAAGTCCCTTTGACAACCACGTAAATAGTACCTTAAGTTCACCTGATGTCAGTATTAAGTCACATAATAAACCCTCTTTTTGTGTGCCTTTAAATCTCTCTTTATTCGTTAATATTCTGGGCACCCTTTTACCTGTGTGACAGGGAATCACTCCACTCCATATTGTTTAGTGGTCTGTACAAGCTAGCTAGACACATTGTGTCCAGGAGGAAGAAGGGTAAGCTCCTGTGGAGAGCAAGAAGTTAGCAGGGTTAGCTATTGGAGCCAGGGGCAAGTGCTATTAATATGCATATTTCTGTTGATTTAGAAAAAGTCTTTGTCTAGGGTGGAAGGCAGGGTCAGGAACCATTGTGCTGTGTCTTCAAGCCCAGTGTAACCCTTTGGGAGGTGCTCTTGTCACTCAGGCCTCACTAGCCAATCAGGTGCTCCAGACAACTTGCCAGTCAGAAGTCATGCAGGGTTCTTCTGGCCACTGGCTTCAGACTTGGCTTTGAAGAAGAGCTTGTGTCAGCAGTTTTGTGTGGTGTGCTGTGAGTCCTGCTGCAAGGAGCTGAGCAGAGAGCATGGCCGAGGTGGGAAACCATGACTTGGTGAGTGAGATGTTGTCTCCAGATGGGGTGGAGTAGAGGATCATGTGCAAGAGCCAGTGTAATGGGTCCTCCTTGGATCTGGGTGTGAACCTGCCTGCAGAATCCCAGTCCTGTGATGACTCAAAATGGTACTTGAAACTCCCTGGACTCAGGGGCAGGCCTCTGAATATTTTTTGCTCTGTGGGCTGAATTTGCTCACAAAATTGGGCACAGGGAGCTGTGTGTAGAAACATCTTTGTGCTGAGTGAGGGTGGCCCATACCTTTAATCCCAGCACTGGGGAATAATTTCTTGTGTACACTGCAGGGGAAACAAGGTAGGCAATCAGCTGCTGGAGTCACCATTATGAAAAAGGACCTGACTGTGGTATGGGGAGTAATTTTGTGGTTTTCCAGCATGTGTTAATTCATGTCATGAATGAACATAGACCAGATTGTATGGGTATTATTTGGGTAGGTTATCTTGAGCCAGCGAATATTGAAATTACAATTAGGCAACTATCCTATGCAGATATATTCAGTCCTGCTCAACACAGTTATGTCAGTTCAGAGGTTTGAGAAACAGACCATTGATTGTAACTCTGTGTATCAGGTTACAAATAATAGCAGCCAACATATGCATACGGACAACATTTATTTGTCTCTTATCAATGACACTTCTACTAGGGAAGGGCCTACTGTTTTTCAAAATCAATATAGCTAAGTTTTTTAAACTTAAAAATACATTTTTTTTTGTCATTTAAAAAATACTTTTTGGTATTATTTTTAAATATTTTCTTTAAGTGCATTACTGCTTTTATCTCTGTTTTTGTTCTCTAATGGTTGTAGTTTATTAATAGTTTCATTCATTTTTCCTCAAGTGATGTTGATTATTGAATTCTGTGTGAAGTAATATCTCCTGTAGTTTAGGCTTTCCTCGTGATGTATAATTGAGAATTGTTTTGAACACCTAATCCAGCCTTGGCTTCCCAGTGCTGGGATGATAGTCCTGCAACTCCTCCTAAGCTGGGCTTTGACAGCTCAGTGAGGCAAAAAAACCCTGTTAATGAGTGAACTCCAATATCTCTAGCTTTTTGTGGGGTCTTATAAGTGAAGAGGGACCTGTGCAAGAATTAAATTCACTGACCATTTTTTACGCTGGTAGAGTCACAGTCCAGAAAGATTGCGTCGGGATGGAGTGTGAGAGCTTTTCTGCTTCAATAGTAATTGAGATTAGCAATGTGCAATTAGGTAATCAATTTCAGAAGCTCCATAAATGTCCTGATTTCCATTTCTTGGTGTTTGCAGACAAGGGCAATCAATAATTTAGATAAAGGACTGACCTTATCATGAAACCAAATTGATATAGTTACAGTAGTTCAATCAAAATAGATCTGGGTAAAATGTTGTGGCTATTCCTAACAGGACTGCTATTTTTCAGGTTTTAAATATATACCCAGAGATAAAAGGCTTAAGAAATCTTAAATGTGCTCTAATACAAATCCTTAGACTCTGGAACATGTAGCCATTAAGCCTGTTTCAACTTTTCCAAATAATTTTTTGAGATTATAACTGCATCATATCTATACTCTCTTTCCTGTCTCCATGCCTTACCATGACCACTTATTGTTTTCTAATTCATGGCTTATTTTTCTTTAACAACAGTTATGCAGTAACAACAGTTACTGTGTGAATGTGACCTGTGTTTGGCTGCATGATTTCTCACCTGTGAGGCAATGGATTGGCTGCACTGCACATTGAATGTATAATAGAATGTTCACTCAAAGTTCCCTGTGCTTTGGATGAGCAACAGGACGTGCTCTATGAGAGTAGAAGAATGTCTACAAAAAACAGAAACTTTCTACACTATAGTTCTTTCTACTGGGGTGAAAGAACAGAGCTGGAAGGACTATGCTGTCTGAGTCATTTGATCTGTGATCACCCAGTAGGGGTACTGCTAATATTTTGAGGTTCAGCTAGGTGGCCCTAGGCAATGTAGGACTCTTGGAAGGCTTAGCAATCAAAAGTACTAGTGGCAGGTAACTTCCATGTTCTTTCCAGGATTCTCCTCACCTTCAGCTGTAATGAGTTGTTATGAAGAACACAAGCCATACTATGGTGAGCATAAGGTGTTCAGAGAAGGTCTGATGAGCTATCATTTCTGCTTGAATTTGGATGTGCCATGAGCCTGACTATGATTTTGTTGGTCCATTTGGTGACCTGGACAGTCATTCTTGTCCTCTGTGCCTCACTGTATATGGATTTCCTGGGTAGAGTGAGACTCTGCAGCCCTGGCATGGAAAGATATGATGCTTGTAATATCACTGTTCAATGTACACACACAGGCATGCTTTTTGTGTGCAGTGGGAAGACAGATGGGAAAAATGAATGTCTTGTTTCTAAAAGTTCTGAGTATTGCATTTCACTTTCAGGTTTGTTTATAAATGCTACAAATAGTTTAAAAACTGTCAGAAAGATGGGAATGTGGATCACCCTTTGGGCAATACATGATTAGAATGCTTTTAACTTTCTGCTACCACCAGCTGCAATGGTGTGTTTCAACAAAGTTTACTTTCAAGGGACAAAAGGCATTTCTGAGCTGCAGAGGTTTCTCAGGTATGCATAGTGTTGGGCAAGTAGATAAGACAGAATTGACTTATTGTGCTATAATTCATGTGACAGGAAGCAAATTTTAAATAATTGTTCTATGTTGTTTTGGGATTGGGCATCAGTAGGGCTAGGTTTACCTGGAAGCAGAAGGAGGCATAAGGGGCTGCAGAACCATAGCAAGAGATCACCCACCTCCTTTTGCATCGAGAGCTCTAGAGCATGGGGCTTCTGTCTTTGGAAAAAAAAACATTATTAGCTTGAGGGTCAGAAACAATATTTCAAGGATCACTTGGAGTTAATTTTGTGATAGTTGTAAAGTCTGTGCTTATTTAGTGTCTATACACATAGAGTCATTGTTAGCTGGGTAACTGATCAAGATCACATCTTTCCTAGTTAAGTTTCCCTTGGTCTCTGTTTAATAGTTGACTGTATTTTCCTGCCTTTGTTCTTGGTGTTTGTCTCTATCTTCTTTATCTTTTAACCGATATTGTACACATTCTCAATTGTTGTAGCTTTGTGGTAAATACAGAAGTCATATTAGGTCAATCTGTGTACTATTTTTCATAACTCCATTGATCATCCTGAGTGTTTCCATTGTGAATATAGTTCTGTAATTAGCTTTCTTGTTATAAATTGTTGGGCATTGTTGTCAGGTTGTATTCATTTTATGCTGCAGATTTATCATAAGCAGCATCTTTTGATACATAATGTTCTCAATATACATTTCTTTTCTTTTTTATTTATTTAGGTTTTGTTTTTCTTGTTGTTAATCTGTGATAGACTTTTGCTTTATTGGATGAAACATATAATGGGTCTTGGAAGGTGGCTCAGCACATATTAATTTTGGAGATGACCTGAGTTCAGACACCAACACTCAAGTTGAGAGACTCATAACTATCTACTCTTCCAGATCCTGTATACAGATGGAAATCATATTCTTTCATGTACAAACATATGCCAAAATAGCAATAAACTTGTTTTGAAAAATGCTTGTGATTTATAAAGTAATTATAGCCTACCAAGTTGCTTTAGGTGTACACTGATTCTTTAAAAATCTGCTACCTTGAATTTTGTTTTAAAAAAGTTGTCATTTCTGCACTCTAATGCAGACTTACAGTCAATCATCTGTCATAGAAAACAAAATGTTGTCTAAGTGATCCTAACAAATATTCTTTTCTTGATCATAAGAGAATTAGATCCTTTTAGTAGTCAAAACTGTTTTTTACAAAGTTAAAACCTCAGAAGGCTTCAAGTAAATCCCTCCAATTTTGGTGGAACATGCTCCTCACATAACACATTTTCTATTATTGGCAAAGGAGAGAAAGAGTATATAGTATGAGTGATGGCCAGTGATTTCTTGTGGTTGATTTTGATGAGAATCTTGTCATTTTTGCTTAGAGGACCATGATATATATATATTTGTTGGTATGTCTTCATGTCTCATTTTTTCAGTGGTGCCATCTATGTTTTTAGTTTTATGATCAACTAATTATATTGTTGTTTCCTGGAAAGTGTTTGACCTTCACCAATTTTGTATAACATGACAGAATGTTCTGAAAATTCTGACCTAGAACTATTCTTTTTGGTAGCCATAAAATAAATATTTGGAAAGTATGATACTTGGAATACTTTGGAATTTGTGAGGAGAAGATTCATAAAACATTTTTGCATTTAATATTTGTCAATTAGAAAAATCATTTTGAATCTTTATCAGTACCATAAAAAGACTGCAACTGTTGGAGACATTGAATTTTTAAAGACTTTTTAGGCTTAAATAATAAAAGACTTAATATTTTGATGTAATGAAAACAGATCTTGTTTTGATTTTTTGACAAATTCTTTCTAGGTAGCCCTGGCTGTCCTGGAACTTACATGTAGACCAGGCTGACCTAGAACTCACAGACAGATCCTCCTGTCTCTGATTCTCAAGTGCTGGGAATGAAGGCTTACACCAGTATGCCTGGTATTTATTTAGGTTCTGTGAAACAGTCTCAATATGTATCCTTGGTGGGCCTGGCATTACTAAGTAGAGCAGGCTGGCTTCAAGCACAGAGATAAAACAAGTTTGCCTCTGATTCCAGAGCCCTGGAATTTAAACATATGTTGCCATACCTGGTTGAGGTTTTTTTTTTTTTTTTTTTTTCGAGACAGGGTTTCTCTGTGTAGCTTTGTGCCTTTCCTGGATATTGCTCGGTAGACCAGGCTGGCCTTGAACTCACAGAGATCCTCCTGGCTATGCCTCCCAAGTGCTGGGATTAAAGGCGTGTGCCACCACTGCCTGGTGAGATATTTTTATATGACTACTAAATGTCAATGTTGATTGTGCTTTGAGAAGTATAACAACACATGGGCTAAAAATTTGGGGCCCAGTTTACATATTTTACAACCTGCTCTTTAGCAAGCCAGGGTACCCTAGAACTCTATATTCACCTGAGGATGACTTTGTCTTGATGCTCTTAGCCCCACACCAGCCACTGTTCAGCTTATGATATATAGATATAAATTGTGAAAATATTGCTCCTTTTTTCATACAGCATAGGTTTTGGTTCAGAGTTGAATAATAATCTTATTTTTCATTCAGATCTGTGTGATTTCTATTGGCTTTTTGTCCTTTTTGGTCCATGTTTACACAAATTAATTCTTAATCATCATTATTACTCAGCTTTTCTTTTAAAAAGCTTATTTTCTTTTAGAATTATGATTTTTTTGCAGATCTTAGTTCCATTGTTCTAGACAATTTCATCTTGGAGTGAAACCCAGGCAGGGCTCATGCTAGGCAGTTGCTCTACCATTGAACTGCTTTCTTCCTTAGAAATACTTGTTTGATATGTGAAAACATTTTTTTGGTATGATCTCAGTAAATACATCAAGCATTGTTTTTACTTCATCTGTGGGATTTTTCACAGTAGGATAATTGTGCTGTTAGATGACTTCATTTCTTAGTTTTTGAGGCTTTTTGTTTCATATATCCTATCTTTGAACACAGACTCCTGCTTTTCTTGTGGATAGTATTGAGACTGTGTGTAAGGCTTTGTCACAAAGCCTAAAAAGTGTTGTAGCTAAATTACAGTTGCCTTGTTTTTAAAATTTTAATTAATGAATATATTTGAACTAGTTTTGCTGGGTAGCTTTTCTGGAGTTTATCTATGTAGCCAAGGCTGGTCTCATACTTGGGGTAATCCTGCTACCTTCCAAGAGGTGGGATTACAGGTGTGTTCCTAGTAAAATGTCATTTATCTTCCAGTTATTTTTCTAACCTATGATATGTCTAAATTAATGATTGTTTATTGCACAAATGTGAAATCTGCTAACAAATGTAGCTCTTGCTTACAGGTAGACAATCATTGGGATGGATGTTTCCTATTCTTCAGTTGGAAGTCAGGGTTTTCAAGTTCAGATTAGTGAAATTCATGATACACTTTCAATCTTATGGAAGTATGGAGACATGTGTTTTCTATAGCAGTAACAATGTGCCAGGAAGTATGATTTTCTAGGCCACTAAGAACAGGTTGTTTTCCTTGTAGAGATACGCAGTGCCTTGTGTTGTCACAACACTAGACCTGCTTAGCCATCTTAGCTTTTCAGATCAGTTTGGTGTTTGCTGTGAATTTACAGGCCCTGGGTTGAGAATGATGCAAACAAGAGATTAAGCAGCCAGAATCCAAGAGTGCCCTTGTCCCTAATTCAGCTGAGAAGAACTACATATGCTATTCTGGTGCTTGTTTTTATACTATTGCCTCTTTTTGTTTATAGCCCCAGCCATTATGTGGCCACTTCTGCCCCATTTTTTTTCCTTAGGAAATTTCTTACTAGAAGATAGTAGCTTTTATTTGTGTTTCCTATGTTTGTACTTTTCTCACACATATGTTTGTGTATTGCTATCATTTCTGGTACCTATAGATGCCAGAAGTGAATATGAGATTCCCTGTAACTGGAATTAAAGATGGTTGTGAGCTTTCATGTGGATGATGGAAGCCAAACCCAGGTCCCCTGGAAAAGTAACCAGTGCTCTTAATTGCTGAGCCTTTGCTCCAGTCCCTCAGTTTTTGGCCCCCATCATAGGAAACATGATTGCTCACTTGTCTCTGTTTAACATTGTTGCTATTGTTTGGTTAGTTTTTTGAGACATGCTCTCAGGTAATCCAGATTTACATTGACCTCCTTTGAATTATTGAACTTCTGATCATTCTGTTTCTCAAGAAGTGCTGGGATTATAAGTGTGCACCACTACCACAGCTGTTACACGTGTTGTTAGTAACGTGATTGCAGGGTAACTACTCCACCAACTGGGAGAGCTACATCCCCAGCCCCTATTATAGTGCCTTAATGTCAATTTGTGATTTTTATGTGTGGTTTACATACTACTGATAATCAGAGATTGTTACTGTATCTTGTTCATTTCTAAAAATGCTGTCACATTGTGCTCTATAATTTTCATTCTTGAGAATCATTATTTTAATTTCAACCAGTGTTTTATCACGTTGGGATTTTATTGCTGAAGTGAATAGTGTTAACTGTGAGGTCCTTTGAGCCAGAATAAAAATGAGAATGCCATTACTGCATGAGCAAACTTTGGCGCTTGCACATTTTTACAATAAACTGACTTTTGAAAGTAAACCCATTGAAAGCATTAAAGCTCTCCTCATTCAGCAATGGTTTGGTGTTTAAAGACTTGAAGACTGATTTGACTGATTTATATTGCAAAGTGACTTGGTAGATAAGTCATTGTCTTTTTCTTCACATCTGATTTTCACTTGAAACACAGTAAACCAAGTTGCCTTCTACTTCACTATATTTTCATTGAGTTCACTGATTTCATTGGTTTTAGGTTATATTTGAGTGAATGTTAGAGGCTGTGAAAAGATTTCCTTTGAAGAACTTTGAAGATGTTTTCTGGGCTTAAGAAGCATTTATTGCCAGGCGGTGGTGGCGCACGCCTTTAATCCCAGCACTGGGGAGGCAGAGCCAGGTGGATCTCTGTGAGTTCGAGGCCAGCCTGGGCTACCAAGTGAGTTCCAGGAAAGGCGCAAAGCTACACAGAGAAACCCTGTCTCAAAAAAAAAAAAAAAAGAAGCATGTGCAGTTGCTTTTCTTCTACCTAGGCTCATAACTGACCAATATCATATTGAGAAATTCAGGGTTATTGACTGTTTTGGGTTGTTAGTCATGCATTAGCCACTCTTTATTATTTTATAATTTCATACATGAGTATAATGTGTCTTGAGCAAATCCACCCTTCTTTCTTCCCCTTCTGTGCCCCTGCATCTTTTTGTTTCCTGTTCTCCACTTCACTGGATGCTTTTAGACTCACTGAGTTCACTTAGTTCTTGGGAAAGAAAGGGTTTATTTGGCTTACAGGTCCAGTTCAAAGTCTTTTATGCAAGCAAGTCAGTCAGAACTCAAGGCAGAAGCCTAGAGGCAGGAACTGAAATAAGGATCCTGAAGGAATACTGCTTACTGGCTTGTTCTTCCTGGTTTCTTTAATTTTTTCTTTATTCTTATCATTCCCTTTTTTAACTGAAAATAGATGTTCATGTAATGTATTTTGATTATGATTCTCCTGTTCCCAATACCTCCTAAATCTTCCTCTCCCATCCAAATATATATTCACCCTCTCCCTCTCTCATTAGAATTCTCTTTGCTTTCTTACACAGTGCTGTACCAGCTACCCAAGAATAGTACAGCTCCACAGTGGACTGGTATGCCCCTCATAAATCATTAATCAAGAGAACACCCTATAATTGAAGTTCCTCTTCCTAAATAATACTAGCTTATGTCATATTAAAGAAAAGCTAAGAAGGACAAGGACCATGAGCTAAGAGCCAGCATGGGCTATGTAGTGAAAATCAAATAAAGTAACTAACTAACTAAGCCCTAACAATTAGTTTATGTTTTACCATTATTCTTTTCAAATAATTTGATCCTCTTCTAAAAGTTTTGCAATTTTCACTATAAAAGCATCTCATATTTTTGTCCTAAGTTTGGATTTTAACAAAGCTTGATGAGTTAGAATCTGCTCCAGGTATCATACACTTTGTCTTTATTCCTCCATCAAATCTTAGAATGATACCTGAGGAATAACACCCAAAGTTGTCCTCTTGCCCCCTCATGTACATGGCACCTCATATACACATGTTCACTTTCGTAGGAATACACATGAAATTTTTTTTTTTTTAAATTTCGAGATTAGGAAAAGCGAAAAGCAAAAATGTCTAAGAATTCATTAATATTAGTGATTTTTGTTGCTAGAGAGCAAGTTAAATTTTGGAACTTAAATGGGCTGATTGAAGTCTCAGAGAGGGAATAAGATTCAAAGGGGCGAGCTGGGTGGTGGTGGCGCATGCCTTTAATCCCAGCACTCGGGAGGCAGAGCCAGGCGGATCTCTGTGAGTTCGAGGCCAGCCTGGACTACCAAGTGAGTTCCAGGAAAGGCGCAAAGCTACACAGAGAAACCCTGTCTCGGAAAATCAAAAAAAAAAAAAAAAAAAGATTCAAAGGGGCTATGTAAGTTAAGAGAGTAGGAAGGATTGAGGGTAAATTAGTGGAGCAGATTTTAGCTAAGAGTAATGTCTATATGCTCCCAAAAAGTATCCTATCAATTGGAGAATGAAAGATCAAAAGCACACTACTTGTCTTATTAATGTAAACATGTGTCCATTATTCTACTGTTTGCACACACACAGATTCCACAGTGCTTTTGTGGAGGCCAGAGGACAACTATAGGTTATTTGTTTCCTTCTAACACATGGGTCTTGTGAGTCAAACTAGTCTTTAACCTTGCAATGTCCTTTATTGTCTGAGGCAACTCCTTAGCTCTTATATGTTTTTATTACTTTCATTTGTCAGGGCTAATTTGCATGTGTGTCTAAGTATCTGACTGAGATGGTCTTACCTGTCTGTCCTTAAATATTAAGCATACATAGGTTTACCTGCTAACCCAGGACTTAATGCGGTCCAGCATAAATTTCGTTCAGTTCTACAATATACAACCATGTAGATTGCTTCTCTGATTTATAATTTGGGTATTCATGTACAGGTGTCTTGGTGATGATATGTACATAGAAATATCCTTAATGTTAATTACTTATAGCACAATTTTGCTATGATTGTCTTTTCTAATCACATTGTTCTATTTGTCATTGTGTAGATACTTAAACAATTGAATGAGATAAATTTCTATGTGTTAATTAAAAGCAGCAATATTTGTTTCTTGTGTGCAGTAATGTTAATTGTACCACATTTGCTCCTCACTTGTCTCCTAAAATTTAATATCTCTTCTTTGATAATGTGCATTTTAATGTTTAGTCATTACATACTTATAACAATTAGAGTATAAGTACATATAATACATCAATAGCATTTTTTAATTTTTACCTTATGTGCCTCTTGAGCTACTATTTTCAGAGATACATTTTGTTACCACTCTGTATTTTTATGATAAAGTGAAAGCAAAATATAGAAAGTAGTGGTAATTCAGTCATATTTATATCAAAGTATATACCTTTACACTTATTTACATACTTGTAGCAGAGTATATACCTAGGTCATCACTGTGGAAACACATTCCCAGAACAAAGAATGAAATGCAACTCTGGATCTTATTCTGCCTTTGAGCATAAACAGGGCACATGAAAGGATAGCAGCATATTTTGATAGATATTAAAGTGGTTATACAAGCGTGCTTCATATGTCCATTTGTTAGGAATATCTTATTCCTACCCTTTACCAGGAGGCAATTTTTATGTTTGATGTTGGAATTTGTTTCTTGTATGCAGCAGAAGGATGGATCCTGTTTTCATATCCATTCTGTTAGTCTTCTTATTGGGTAATTGAGACCATTTATATTGAGAGATATTAATGACCAATGGTTGTTGATTCCTGTTATATTGCTTTTGTTCTTATTGTTCCTGTGTATGTGTTTGTGTTTGCGTGTGTGTGTGTGTGTGTGTGTGTGTGTTTGTGTGTGTGTGTGTGTGTGTGTGAGAGAGAGAGAGAGAGAGAGAGAGACAGAGACAGAGAGAGAGAGAGAGAGAGAGAGAGAGAGAGAGAGAGAGAGAGGCAGGCAGGCACAGAGACAATGTTGGTTTCCCACTTTCTCTTCTTTTGGCTTTGCTGGTGTGTGATTATTTCCTGTGTTTCCATTGGTGTAGTTACCCTCCATGGGTTGGAGTTTTTCTTCTGTAGGGCTGGATTTGTAAATAGATATTGTTTAAATTTTATTAATCATGGAATATCTTATTTTCTCCATCTGTGGTAATTGAAAGTTTTGCTGGGTATGGTAGTCTGGGTTGCTATCTGTCATCTCTTAGAGTCTATAGCACATGTGTCCAGGCCCTTCTGGCTTTAGAGTCTCCATTGAGAAATCAAGTGTAATTACAATAGTTCTGCCTTTATGCATTACTTGGTGCTTTTCCCTTGCAGCTTTTAATATTCTTTCTTTATTCTGGATATTTAGTGATTAGATTATTGTGTGTAAGGGGATAGTTTTTGGTCCAATCTATTTGGTATTCTTTATGCTTCTTTTATTTTGATAGGCCTCTCTTCCTTTAGGTTGGAGACATTTTCTTCTATTAGTTTGTTGGACATATTCTCTGTGACTTTGACCTGAGTTTCTTCCTTTTCTTCTATTCTTTGTTATTCTTGTATTTGTCCTTTTGTAATATCTTAGATTTCCTGGATTTTTGTTTCAGAAATTTTTGGGGGAGGTTTGACTGACTTATTCATTACTTATATATTATCTTCAATGCCTGAGATTCTTCCATTCCTTTTATTCTATTGGTGGAGTTTGCATCTGTAGTTCCTGATGCATCCCTAAACTTTCCAAATTTCCAAAATTCCCTCAGTTTGTATTTTTTAATTATTTCTATTTCCATTTTCATGTTTTGAAAAGTTTTATTCATTTCCTTCAACTGCTTGTTTCCTTTTTCTTGGTTTATTTAAAGGATTTATTCATTTCCTCCAATTGTTTGTGTTTTCTTTTGATTTCTTAGAGGACTTATTTTTACTTCCTCTTTAGCAAACTCTATTGTCTTCATATAGTTGGTGTTAAGATCTTTTTCTTGTTCTTCAGCAGTGTTGTAATATTCAGGGCCTGCTGTGCTAAGACAGCTGTGTTCTGGTGGAGACTTACTGCCCTGACTATTATTGACTACATTCTTATGTTATCTTCTAGGCATCTGGGTTTGTTATAATTATAGGTCTAGGTCTTGATTTCTGGGTTTGTCTAAGTTGCATAGGTGTTAAGTTCTTCATAGGTGTTAAGTTTGTTTCCTCTCTGGATTTTTTCAGGGTGGGATAGCTTTGTGTTGCCTGATTAATTGGCCTGCTCTGCTGGCATAGTCACAGGGAATGCCTATTGGTGTTGGTGGCTGGGCTTCAGCAATGAGTTGGGGGAAGGAACGTTAGAGAGGATGGTCTATGAGATCCACAGAAGTTGTAGGCATGAGGAGGAAGGCTTCAGCTGGGAATCTGTTGCAGCACTGAGGGCAAGCCTTTGGGGATTTGATCTTGGAGAACAGATCATACCTCTACCTTTTTTGCTTTTCCTGACATATCTTCCACAATAATTCCCCAGACTTAGAAAGGGATTGAGCTATATATATTGCTTTAAGCCTCAGCATTCCTAGTCAATTATTCTTTACACCTTGGCCAGATATATATCACCATGTCAATCACAATCTACTTTAATTAGTAGCATCTAAATTGAGGGGTGGGAGGTCCATTGCTCTTTGGATATAATGGTAAGGTGTTTTAAGTCAGTTTAATTTTGTTTCTGCTTGGCAGCATGATAGTAATGCATTCTTCCCATGCATGACCTTCCCATGACCTGTCTATCCTTAAGTTCTTAGTCTTATAACGGTGCCATGTATTTTTTTTCATCCTTTGTAAATGGACTTGGATACAGTAAGGAAGTAGTTGCTTACACCCAACTTTCTGCTATTATTGCACCAGTGGGTAGGTCTTGACAAGCCAGTCATTATTATAGCTTGAAGTGTTTGTAGGTAGGCATGACTGATGATTACTTGTCTCCTCCAGTAGCTTACATACCACTTTCCAGCACTGTGAAAACAAGTCAGTATGGATAAAGCTTCTGTTTCTTTACCACTTTGATTTTGCCATGCTTTATGACTCAAGCATATGGTGTCTTTATCAATAGGGTTTTATTATCAAGTTCTTGAGAATAAACAAGAACAATAACAATTTGGTGTAATGTTTAATGAATTTTTGGGACACAATTGGCAAAAACTCCAAGAGAAGTAACTTATACATGGCATAGAATTGTTTCCCTCTGTTGTCTATTAAGAAGTTGTTTTCTGTTTCAGAGTATCTCCTTTTAATTCTGTATCTCTTTTACCTCTCTGTCTACTAACCTTTTTATGTGTGTGTGTGTCTGTGTGAGTGTATGTTAGCGATATTAAAGTGCTGTAAATTTCCAAGTCTTTTTCAAAAGGTGTTTTGTTTCATTTATCACTTTACCCTCTCTCTTCCATACTCTACCTTCACCCCCCATTCCAGTGTAACCCTCCTTGGTCTATTTTCCCCTTTGTATCTATTCATTTTTATCTCCCCTCTCTCCATAGCCATTCCCATTGGATTTGGTGAATTTCATGAACTCTATGGCTATTACAATTGATACATATATCTGAAAATTTAACATCAACCTCTGCAGGGACAGAAAACCTGTAATGTTTACCTTCTTTGATCTGGGTTGCCTTACTCAATATATCTGTTTATAGCTACTTCTGTTTAGTTGTGAATTCCTTGGTTTCATTTTTCTCAATATCTGAATAACATTATAACATTATCCTGTATGACTATAACACTTTCATTATTCATTCATCTTTTAATGCATTTCTAGGGTGTTTCCATTTCCTGGATATTATAAATAAAATCACAATGAACATGGATTAGCAGAGGTCTCTAAAATAGGATATAGTCTTCCACATATACATATATATACATATATACTTTAATATTAGGCTTTCTGACTTCAGTGAGATAAAATATGAGAGAAGTTGTAATTTGCATTTTTCCCAGTAGCTAAGTATGTTCAACACTTTTAAATACTTGTCAGCCATTTGCATTTTATTTTCTGAAAAATATCTATTTAGCTCTATGCCCCATGATTATTTTTTAACACATAAACACATAACAACTCTTTTCCCCTTCATCTCTCCAATTACTTCATGCCCCTGTTGTAGAATATATCTTTAATGGTGTAAGGATGTGTGACATTTGTTTATGCTGTGGAAAATTACTTTAACTTCATGATGGAGTGTTACATTTGTTTATGCTGCATTTGGTATTTGTTATATTTGTATGATTTCAGGGCAGACAATTTTGTCTTGGATAACCAACTAGGAGGCTCATCCCTGGGACAAAAAAACAATTCTCCCTCTCTCAATACTCATTGGTTTCCTATAGTTCTCTGTCTAGGGAGAGAGTCTCATTTGAACCCCCTCCCAAACCTTCTATGTTAGTATGTCTACAGGCAGTTTTCTCCTTCACCTGAGATCTTTATGCAGGGCTCAAGGTCTGTGTACCTTGCCAACTGTGACTTTGGCTTCCTACATCTGTATGATTCCTGTTCTGGTAGTCCAAGTTTCCTTTCTCCAGGGTTCTGTGGTTGCAGTGGATGGGCTGCACTGCTGTCTCCACTGACTTTGAACTTAGAGCAGCTTTCCAATTTAGCTGCCAATCACTCTTCATTCTTCCTCTTTCCTTGAAAGTGAGGTCACCACAGGTTTCCAGGGTCCTCTAAAAGAATGTCTGAAAAGACATTTCCAGGGAGGGGGAATGTGTGTGAGCATGTTATGTGGGTGTGTCTGTGAGGGACTTGTCTAGGCGTGTATCCAGAGAATGCTGTGCTTGTGAGGAGAGGAGTGGAGGATTTTCTATTGTGTTTGCATCAGGGAGAGAGTATGTTTAGTAGGTGATTTGCAGGCTTGGCCTAGGAAGGTAGGAAAGTGGGGCTGCACAAGCTCACAGGCCCTGTGCACCAACCCAGGTCTTGTCTGGCCTATCTGAAATATCTGTGGAGCTGAAGGAGGTGTTCATTGGGTGTCATCATTTGTAGTCCTGATCGTTTGCAGTCTTGGAACTGGTCTCTGGAGATCTCCAGGGCCTGAATTGAGCCTGGCAAGAAATCAACCCATGCTGCTGATAAAACCCAGAGAGGTGGAGCTTATAGTGCTGCTGCTGTAGCTGTTAGGAATGATAGGATGCAGGGAATAACCCAGGAACAGCTTGTCGTGGTCATTTGGTGAGAATCTGGTGCAGGAAGTGAGGAAAGTGTCCACATACCCTTTTTAAGGACTTTCCTGCCACCAGGTTGCCTTCTGATCCTAGAGACTCTAGGCCACTCTTTATACTTTTCTTTGCATCTAAATACCTTGCAAAGAATTCCTGGTTCCCAGCTGCTTTACAGAGCTTTCCAATGGAGCCTCCATTGCCTTCTGAGACTTCAGAAATTTCTAGACTCTTGGAATGTTCCTGAGACAGCATGGGTGATCCTCACTGGTGAGCTTCTTGGTAAAACTAAAAATGTCATAATGTAAACAAACTCATAACTATTGTTTTGAGGCATTTGTTATTTTGTATTTAAAACATTTGTTATATTGACTATTATGATAATTATGGGGCTTGTTGACATTATAAATTATTGCTGTTTCTATAGATTGTGGTTTTGGTCTGTTTGAAAGAGTTGTGGTAATTGCAGTAAGAATAGAAAAGACCTACCAAACAACTGACAACAAATGCAGGAGAGGAAGTGGAGAAAAGAGTAATGCCATGAGTAAGAAGGTGGATATGTGTAGTGTGACAAAAATTATATTTTATGATGCTGATAGTTATCACACAAAGTTCACACTCCCTATTCCTAACTAATGTCCTAAGCCTCCTGCTTCAAAGCTGCTCACCTGTTCTAAGTATGTTTGCTCATTGTCAGGTCCAGTCTCTAACAGACATCTGGGGGGGACTTTCCTGATATAGGGTAGATCAAGGTGCTGTCTCTTCAGATGTTCAAAGCAGAACATTGCTCATGATTTCTGCCTATATACTGTCCAGTGGGTGTTTTGAAGTTCTAGAACTGTATCTCCTTGTCTTTAGTGAATGATGTCAATGGATTCTACTTATCAGGTACAGCCTTGGGTGTAGTGAAGTTACTGACTAAGCTACTTTTATATGTCTAAAATACTTCTCTTATTATCCTCATTCCAATTAGGCTTCAGATTCACATATATATTTGACCATGAATAACAAATAATACACCAGAATGCCTTGGAATTAATAATGGTATAGCCTTTTATTATGCACCTAAAAATGAAAAAAAAGTTTAACCTGTACAAGTTAGTGGAAGCAGTTATTAAAACAGTGATCTCAAAAAACATAACTGATATAAAGAAGTGCCCCACTAGCCTCCCTGTCCAATTCAAGGACAAGAAGCAACATTGCCATTATTCCTACATTGGGGTAAATGTATGCTGAATACTTCATTTAATCTATTATGGGGCCTTAGTGGGCCCTATCAAAATTTTCATGGTCTAATAAATTATGGTATAGAAACAAACATATACTTTTAGTCTTTCACAGAAGAATATATCATACTTCTTTGTGAACATTAATACTTAGTACCTGTGGTAGTCTGGATGGAATTTCCCCCCATAAGCTCATAGGCATTGGCACTGTTAGAAGGTGTGCCTTTGTTGGAGGAAGTGTGTCACTCTGGGGATGGGCTTTGAGGTCTCATATGTGTTTAAATCATGTCCAGTGTTCCAGACTACTCTTGTTACCTGTAGGTGAAGATGTAAATGCCCAACTCCTTCTCTGGCAAAATGTCTGCCTGTATGCCACTATATTGCACCATGATGATAATGAATTAAAGTTCTGAAAATATAAGGCACCCAAATTAAATGTTTTTTCTTTGTAAGAGTTGCCATGTTCATGGTGTATCTTCACAGCAATAGAAATCTTAACTTAGGCAGTACGTGTTCATTATCCTTTAGACAGGAAATGTTATGAGAAACACTGCTAATTTTACTTTTGATAGAATTATATTATCTATAGGCTTATCTAGTTGCTCTTCATGTGTTATTAATAGAAATCCCAGTAATCCACTATTGTCATTCTTTATTTCATATAACATACAATAAGAGGTAATTAACTCAATGGGTTGATAGCACAATAAAAATAAAATTGTTTATGAACAATCTCATTTTATTTTGATTCCAGTAAAATTAAAAATAGAATGATATTCCAAAAAATTTAATACAACACTTAGAAAATTTCCAATTATTTTAGAGAATCATTCTTAAAAAATAATTGGGTTACTGGTAGCTGGAATATTTACTTCTATAGGTATTGTTTCAGCTTCCACATTTTGAGTCTTAGCATTAAAACAAAATCTGACCAGGCGGTGGTGGCACACGCCTTTAATCCCAGCATTCAGGAGGCAGAGCCAGGTGGATCTCTCTGAGTTTGAAGCCAGCCTGGTCTACAGAGCGAGATCCAAAAAAGGCACCAAAACTATACACAGAAACCCTGTCTCAAAACAAAAACAAAAACAAAAATAACCCAAAATCTGTAAATACCTCAGTTTACAAATAAACTTGTTAAAATATTTCTAAATAAAAGAAGTTAAAAAAAAAGATTAAAACTAATTTCATAGAATGATTGGATGGAGGGAAACACACTAGGAATGCAGGTCTCTTCAAGTTTAAGTGAATAAAAGTCCATAGTTTAGAAAGATCCTTTTGTTCAGAAAACTGTCATGCTTTGAATAATAGGCTAATGGTATAGAATGCAATGTTTTCTGGGATTTGTTTTAAAATATTCAATATATATCGTCAACTACACTATACAGTGTAAGGATTACACTAGTTGGACCTTTCTAATGAGATCTTGTCTCAAACAACAAGGCAAATTATATTCAACTATATTTGTGAGTGTGTGTGTCTATCTGTTTCTGTGTATTATTGAGGAATATCTTATTCTTATATTCACTACATATACCAAACTGGCTTAAATTCAAGAACTATTTGACTCTGCTACCATATTAAGCTATATTTATTTCTGAGAATGATTTGACAGGGACCACTGACTGACACCTGAAATGACTTTAAGATACATTGTCCTGAACCATGAGACCTCTCCGCTGAGGTTAAGCTTGGACACTTCAGTGCATTTTGGAAAAGGATTTCAGAATGAGACAGTACAAATCAAAGTTGGAATTTTATTTTGAGACAGGCTTTCTCTGTGTATCTCTAGCTGTCCTTGAACTCAGAAAATAGAAAATAGATAAGGTTGGCCCTAAACTCCAATAACTCTGCCTGCCTCTGCTGCCCAAGTATTAGAAAGAAAGTTGTGTGTCACATCATCCAATTGTAATTTTATTATTTATTTGCTTATGAATGTTTGTATATATGTTCTCATTTATGTGTGGAAAGGTGTGCATGTGTTTTGTGGTTGGGTATAATACTCAGAGAACAATTTTGTGTGTTGGTCCTTTTCCTTCAGCATGTTTGAGACAGGGTCACTAATTTACTATCACACGTAAATAAACTTGCAAGATTTCTTCTGTCTGCCTTTTATCTTGCCTGAAATTTAGTGGATTACAAGTATGCATTGTGGCAACTGTTTTTTTTTTTTAATAAAGAAGCAAAGGAATAGTTGCAAGGTGAGTAATTTATCCATTAAACCCTATTCACAGCCCTGAAGTTTATTAAGTAGAGATTTTTGAGTGCATCTGTTTTGAGACTCAGTCTCACATTCTAACCTTGTCTGGCCTCGAACTCACTAAATAGTAGATAGACTAGGCCTGGAACTTGAAGAGATCCACCTGTTTATACCTCATGTATCCAGATGTGGATTAAAAGAGATTTTTATTATGGATTTAGAACAGATATTGTTAGGAAGAAGGGACTTTGGGAAAGTGTTATCTTGTGAGGGAGAACCACACTTAATTAATACAAAACATTGTTACATTTTTGGTGACTTTGTAAGTTCCATTTCAGTGAGTTTTATAGAGTTCCTCTTTGTTTGCGTATCTCTCTCTTCTCTGTGTTTCTCTGTCTCACTTTTTATCTTTGATACCACAAGAAGTAGAGGTAGCAAGGGTGAGACATTTAAGAAAAAAATTATGGATAGAGCTATCTAAGCCCTTTGAGAATGAAACCTCACCTGTCTGAAACAGAGCTACAGGATTTGTTGTCTTCCCTCAGTGTCCACATTTCAATCCTTTTTTAAATTTTTATTTATTCTTCTGTCATACAATACATCCTAACTGCAGTTTTTCCTCCCTCCACTCCTCCAAGTCCTCTCCATTGCTCCTCTCTTTACCAGATCTACTCTCCCTCTATTTCTCTTCAGAATAGAGCAGCTATACCAGGGTTATCAACAAAACCCTGTGTAACAAGTGACAATAAGACTAGGCAGGAACCCTCATATCAAGTCTGGATGAGGCAAGCTAGTAGGAGGTAAAAAATTTCTAGATCTGGTAAAAGAGTCAGAGACACCCCTCCACTTCCACTGTTAGGAGTTGCACAAAAACACCAATCTATACAATGGAAACCTATATGCAGAGGAACTGGTGTGGAGCCATACAGGCTGTGATTGCTGTTTCAGTCTCTGTGAGCCTCTAATAGCCCTGCTTCTTAGATTCTCTGGGCTTTGTTCTCTTCTGTCCTTTTAGTTAGGAAAAATTTTTTTGAAAATTATTTCTGGACTTTTGAGCTGAGATATTCCTCCTTCTGTTCCTATTATTCTTAGATTTTTGTCTTTCAATAGTACTCCAGATTTCCTGAATGTTACATTTTAGGAAACTTTTAGATTTAACATTTTATTTCATTGATATAGCCATCTCTTCAATCATATCTTCAAAGCCCAAAATTCTCTGTTCCATGTCTTGTACACTTTTGGTGAAGCTTGCCTCTGTAGTCCCTGTTCAATTATCTAGATTTTTATTTCTAGAATTCCTTCAGTTTGCATTTCTTTAATTGCTTCTATTTCCATTTTCAGGTCTTGAAGAGATTCATTTATTTCTATCAACTCTTTGTCTTTGGCTTTCTTTAAGGGATTTGTTAATTTTTTTCCTATATTACATTTATCCTTTATCTGCTTTCTTTAAAGGGATTCATTCGCTTCCTCTTTAAAAACTCCTATAATCTTTATAATGTTTGTCTTAATTACCTTTCAACTGTGATGGAATATCTAGGGCTTGCTGTAGTAGGACAGTTGGAATCTTGTAGTGATATATTGCTTTAGCTGTTGTTGATTGTGTTCTTATGCTGGTGTCTAGGTATCTGAGTTTGAGGTGATTATGGGTCTAGGTGCTGATTTCTCAGTTTGTCTTTTTGGATGGGTGTTTTATTCCTTGGTTTCTATTTGCTTTTTGTTTTTCTGGTCAGTGTGGTGTATGGTTGAACAGGGGTTCTCATCCCAGGTTGAGGGCTTAAAATCTTGCAGTAGGTGTGGTCTTTGTTCTAGCAGTGAGTATCTGCCCATGTTTGGGGATGACAAAAGGGAAGAGAGGAGGAAGTTTGGAGATAGTGTTGAGGGGGTCCTGAGAAAGTAGGGGAGGTCTTTGGGTAGGTGGCCTATGTGGACATCCAGAAGATCGTGTGTCCTTTGCTAGAGAAAGGATTCAACCTAAGTTAGAGGCTATGACACAGAGATGAAGAGAGAAGTGGGATTGAGGATAGTGTTGGAGGGTTATTGAAAGAATGCAGGAGGTCCAAAAGTGAGCAGCTTACATGGATTTCTGGTGGCTGGCATGGCCTCTGGTCCAGCAGGGGGTTTTTACATCAGGTTGCCTACCTGTTCTTCTGTCTTATGTGGCCTGTAATTGAGGAGAGGATATCTATTCAATTTGGGTTTGGGGACATGGCTTTGGGAGTGGCAGCTGTAGGGTTGGTGGGGGATTGTGGCTATGGGAATGTGGGGATTGTGGAAGATTCATGGGCTGATGGCCTGCCTACCTAATCTTCTGGCTTGTGTGACATGCACATGGGCAGGGGATGTCTGCTTGTGTTGGGAGCTAGAACACAGCCATATTCCTTTTTTTCTGAATGGAAGTATATTCTGTACCATTGTATGTTGGAAATCCTTGTCTCTTGATTTTTACAAGATATGAGAGTCAAGAGATTATCTTCAGTGTTATAAGAGACTGGATATTTCAGGTGTTTGGGGGCTGTTATAGATTATAAGGATCATTGTACTAAGATTAAATACATTTTCATATTTCCTTTTCTCTTGGTATTTATTCTTCTCTCATACAATACATTTTAAATTCAGCTTCCCCTTTCTCCACTCCTAGTCATACCCCCCAAATCCTCATTCCTTCAAATCCAATGCTACTCCATTTTCCTTCAGAAAATAGTAGGCCTCCCAGGGATATCAACCAAACACATCATAACAATGTACAATAAGGCTAGTCACAAACCCTAATATCAAGGCTGGACAAGGTAACCCAATAGGAGGGAAAGGGTCTCAAGAGCAAGCAAAAGAGCCAGACATCAGGACTCATACAGTTAGTGGTTCCACCAAAAGTCAAGCTAAACAACCATGGAATGTATGCAGAGGACCTGGCACAGAGCCATGCAGGCTTCATGATTACCACTTCGGTTTCTCTGAACCCCTATGCAACCTACTTTGTTGATTCTGTGGGCCAGGTTCTCCTCGTTTTCAACCCTTTTATATCTGGCAATACTCATCCCCTCCTTCCACAGGATTCCTAGAGCTCATCTTCATGATTGGGTAGGGATCTCTGCATGTGCTCCCATCATCTACTAACAGAAGCCTCTCTGGTGACAATTAGTTCAGGCACCAATCTTTGATTATAACAGAATATAGTTATAGATTATCTCATTGTTTTTTCCTTAGTCAGTTGTATTTGGTTCTTTCCTAGTTCTCTGAGCCATCTAATTCCAGTTCCTGTCCATCTAAGCAATGTCAGGAATGTGCCTCCTCTCACAGTTTAGGCATCAATTTACACTAGTCATTGATTAGCCACTCTGAGCCACCATTGCCCCAGGATATCTTTCAGCTAGAATAAGTATCAGTTGAATGTTTTGTGTCTGGCTTGGTGTCCCAGTCCTATCACTGGGAGCCTTGTATGGTTACAGAAGATGGTTAGTTCAGCCTCTGTTTTCTTTTTTGTTTGTTTTTTTCAAGACAGGGTTTCTCGTGTAGCTGTTGGATCCTGTCCTAGAACTCACTTTGTAGAGAAAGTTGGCCTCAAACTTACAGAGATATGCCTGCCTCTGCCTCTTGAGTGCTGGAATTAAAGGTGTTTGCTACAACTACCCAGCCAGCCTCTGAATTCTTGATTAGTAGGAGTTCTCACTAGGGTCATCCTTATAGGTTCCATGTAGTTTGTACTGCATTTTTCATGTCTCCTGCTAAAATCTCCCCTATTCTAGTTATCTTTCGCTGTCTTCTCCTCGTTCCCTTCCTTACTCACTTGAACCTTCCTGTTCCCATCCCCACCTGCCTCTAGTGTACCTACAAAATCTATTCTATTTCCTTCTTCCAGCAAGATTCATACATACCCTAGAGCTGCTCTTGTTACTTAGCTTCCATGCTTCTATGGATTGTACTGTAATTAACTGTGTTTACTGTGATTATACTTTACTTAACAGCTAATTTTCACATGTAAGTGATTGCAACATGTTTGTCTATGTGCTTCTGGGTCTTCTCACACAAGATTATAAAGAACTCAAGAAACTAGAAAACAACAAACCAAACAATGAAATTATAATGGGGTACCACTCTAAACAGAATTCTGAGTACATGAATCTAAAGTGGCTGAGAAATGCTTGAAACAATGTTCAATATCCTTAGCCATCAGAGAAATGCATATAAAAACTACTTTGAGCTTTTATCTTACACTTGTCAGAATGGTTAAGATCAATAACACAAGTGACAGGTAATGGTGGGAAGGGCATTTAGCAAGGTGATTTATTGCTCAAATTTGTACAGGCAATGTGGAAATCATTATGCAATTCTTAGAAAATTGGGAATCAGTCTGCCTCAAGATCCTGCTATACCACTCTTGGGCATACACCCAATGATGCTCCTCAATCTTACCACAAGGGCAATTGCTCAATTAGGTTCTGGCTGTCTTGGATCTAATTGTATAGGCTATTCTGACATTCAACTCAGAGGCAGATATACCTGTGCCTGACTTTGGAGTGTTAGGGTTAAATCTGTGAGACAACACACTCAGTTTGTCCATCTTTTTTTTCTTCTTCTCTGTAGTTAGTAATTGTTTATACAATTTCTCTCATGTGTACTCTGTACTGTTGATCTGTTTACTTGATTCTCTATGTTTGTTGATAAATATTTCTCTTGCAAGGTGATATCCCATTCAAAGGTTATAGAAATGATAGAGGTTACCCTCCTATTCAGTTTTCTTCTTTTTTAAATTTTTTTTAAAAAATTTTATAATTTAATTTAATTTTGCCTATCAGCCACAGATTCCCCTGTCCTCCCCCTCCAACTCCCCGCTTCCTCCCAGGCGACCCCCATTCCCATCTCCTCCAGGGAAAAGACTCCTCTGGGGATTCAGCTCAACCTGGTAGATTCAGTCCAGGCAGGTCCAGTCCCCTCCTCCCAGGCTGAGCTGAAGTTCCTGTTTGTTTACTCAGATTTTCTATTCCCAGCATTCCCTCTGTTTGTGTCTTCTTCAGATTTTCTATTTCCCAGTTCAGGTCTTGGACTCTTTCCCTCATCTGTTTTATGGCTTTTTCATGATTTTCTTTCAGGGATTTTTTTCTGCTTTATTTGTCCTTTCCTCTAGTTTTTTTTTTTAATAGCATTCTTCCCATTTTTTGTTTGTCTGTTCCTCCATTTAATTTTTGATTTCTTCTTTATAAGCCTCTAGCATCTTCATGATGTTATTCATAAGGTTTCTTTCTTCTACTTCTTCCATTTTGTGATGTTCAGGTCTAATTGTTGGAGGAGGGCTAGGTTCTGGTGATGCTGTATTGCTCTTTATTTTGTTGTATGTACTTCTGCCTTGATGTCTGCCCATGGATTCATTCTTGGTCGTATCAGTGCTTTTGGTCCAGACAGAGCTGATATATTCAGGAAGCCTCTCTCTGGTCCAGATGGGAGCTCAGGGCAAGATGGGAGCTGGGGGCTGGTCTCTAAGTCTCAGGAAGTGGCTGGGGTCTCCAGCGGATGGGTTCTGGGGCAGAGTGTGGAGATTGCAGGGTCTGCCTGGCTCTTGGAAAAGGGGAACCTTCCTGGTGGAAGTAGGGGGGTCCTGCCTGATGGGCAGAACCTGGGGCCAAGTTGGGCCAGTCTTCCCCTCAATGGCTGGTGCCCACAGGACCTAGGGGCAGGTCTCTTTGGATATGACCCCAGGCACTCACCTCTGGTCCAGATGGAAGTTCCAGGCCAGATGAGAGCTGGCTCCGGGCCAGGTGGGAGCTCCAGTTTTCTTCTAAAGTGACTTGGTGACTACATTATAATCTCTATGTCATGAAATAACTATGGGGAGAACCAGAATTGTATGACTATACTGTCAAAAAGTATACATTCACAATGTTGTTAGTATCATGCTTTCTGTTTTTACACATGTATGGGATATTTTAGGATGCAGTGACCTATGATGATGTTCATGTCAACTTCACTTGGGAAAAGTGGACTTTGCTGGATCCTTCCCAGAGGAATTCTGCAAAGATGTGGTGCTTGAAACCTACAGGAACCTCACTATTATAGGTAAGACTGAATTTTTTCACATTTAAAAATAAGGGAATGCAAGGTGGTGGTGGTGCATGCCTTTAATACCTGCACTCAGGAGGCAGAGCCAGGTGGATCTCTGTGAGTTTGAGGCCTACCTGGTCTACAGAACAAGATCTAGGACAGGTGCAAAAATCTACATGGAGAAACCCTATGTGGAAAACCCCCCAAAAGGGGGTAAAATAAGGGGAAAACTGTTCCTTAGTTTTAGATGCTCTTCTAATATTTGATTGAGAATAAAGAATAAAGTGAATAAATCCTGCAGGTTTCTGAGATTCACTGAATATAGTAACTTAAATTGCACACAGTTTTAAATCATATGTATTTTTCTAGTACTATATTTTAGAATACAGTTGGGAGGACTATAATATTGAAGAACGTTATCAAAACTCTAGAAGACATGTAAGGTAATTTTCTTGTGCAAGTTGATACAAATATGCCTGTGAAGAAATTATAATGTGTCCTGGAAATTTGAAACAAAAGCAACATTTTAAATAAGCACAGCTTAAAGTGCATTGATGATTATTAAATTCTCACAAAACCATAAACCTCAATTTCAGGTAGCTGAATTGCATTTGCAAAGCAAACATTTAAGACAATCATCAGAAAAACCAATGTCTCAAAAGATATCACCATTAGAATCATAGCACTATGACAACTATGCTATAGAACTGTCAGTCTTTTTATTCATAACATCCATGTTACAAAAGTTACACACAGTGAAGGGGTGATAAATATATTTTCAAAGCTTTCTATTAAGCAAATAGTTCATAGTAAAGCTAGTGTAACTCATATACTTGTTGTTACTGGGCTGTTTATGGAGTGGGGCAGTTAGAGTCAAGAGTCAAGGGACATTGTTGATGAGAAACCTTAATTCCCTGTACCTTAATTCCATATACAAGTCTACGATGACAGAAAGTCAAACTGAATTCAATATGGAAATCTTCTATTTGTTATTCTTACTTTATTAGGTATATCATATGTCACTCTGGAGACAAGGCATATGAGCCTTGGCAAGGATATGGAAGACATAACATACCTCAGTCTCAGAACAATTAGCAGATATGCAGCATACCCACATTGAATATACTTGTTGAATTTGATTGAAGTATACAAGTAATTGATTTTGTAGCTTCATTGTTAATACATCAACAAACTTACTACAGAGAAGCCCTATGAGTACTAGGACTGTGTAAATACAACATGGCTGTAAAAACACATTGAAACCTTAAGATCTGATTCACTTTACAATTAGACCAATTTGTAAATTTAATTCATACAGATAGAAAGAGTCAGCAGCATATTGATTATGGTAAAGATTTTACATGTGCCAATTATCTTTGCAGGCATGAAAGAAGTCAAACTGGAGAGAAACCTTCTGTACATACTGAATGTGGTAAAACCTTTGCATATGAGAGTTATATTCAAGGACATGAAAGTGCACATACTGGAGACAAACCCTTTCAATGTAATCAGTGTGTTAAAGCTTTTATATGTCACAGTAATCTTCAAAGGCATAAAAGAACTCATACTGAAGAGAAAACCTACAAAAGTAATCAATGTGGTAAAGCCTTTGCATGACATGATCATCTTCAAAGTCATAAAAAATATACATACTGGAGAGAAACCCTATAAATGTAATCAGTGTGGTAAGGCCTTTGCACAACATAGTAATCTTCAAAGGCATAGAAGAGCACCTACTGGCGAGAAACCCTTAGAATGTAATCAGTGTTGTATAGCTGTTCCTCATCACAATACTCTCCAATTACATAGTAGAACAAATACTGGAGAGGAACCCTATGAACGTAATCACTGTGACAAAGCCTTTGAATATCACAGTACTCTTCAAATTCATAAAAGAACACATACTGTAAAGAAACCCTGTGAAGGTAATCAATATGGTAAAGCCTTTAAACAACACAGTCATCTTCAAATGCATAAAGGAATACATATTGGAGAGACACTCTATGAATGTAATCAGTGTAATAAAACCTTTGCATGATACAGACATCTTCAAAGGC
Organism: Peromyscus eremicus; assembly: GCF_949786415.1. Classification (NCBI taxonomy): domain Eukaryota; kingdom Metazoa; phylum Chordata; class Mammalia; order Rodentia; family Cricetidae; genus Peromyscus; species Peromyscus eremicus. The sequence continues at coordinate 375,175 of NW_026734288.1, forward strand.
ATAAACAAAAACATACTGGAGAGAGAATACTATGAATGTATTTAGTGTGGTAAAGCCTTTGAATGTATCAGTATTCTTTAAAATCATGAGAAAAAACATACTGTAGAGAAACATTACAAATTTAGTCAAGGTGGTAAAGTTTTGCACATTATACAGGAGTAAAACTTCATGTGCAGTCAATCAGTTAAAACCTTTCCATATAATAATAGTTTTTAACTATCTGAAAAAAGACACTGAGGGCATCTTATTATTAAATACTTGGTAAGATCTTTAACCAACACACTTATAATCAGTTACAGAACAGAATGTATTTTGTGGAAAAAAATATTGACAGCTTCAACAAACTATTCAATCAATATGAAGCCCATTTTTATACTTTTTGTACCAGCAAACTCATGGAAAAAACTAATTTATGAATTTTGAAGTATTATGTATAGGGTAAAAGGGCCAGTCACAGAAAAACACTCTGGCCCTGAAAATAGAGCCAGTGAAAGACACACCCTTTGTCTCTGAAATCAGAGGGAAAAATACATCCTGACCCTGAAAGCAAACTCAAAGAAATACACTGTGTTTCTGAATCCAGAACCAGTTGTAGAAATACCCTGACCCTGAAACCAGACCAAAAATGTTAAAATGGGCCAGTGAAAGAAACACATTTTGGACCTGAAAACAGAGCCAAACAAGCACACTGTACCCTTGACCAACAAGCACAAAAACAACCAGTCCATGAGGTTGAAACCAACCAATTCCAGAGCATGAAATCCAGTCAGTCTTTGAGTTTGTTAAAGCCCTGTGCCTGTTCAGTTGGCAGTTGTCTTTATTCACCCTGGTAGAGGTCACCAGTCCCCATGATTTCTTCCACTCAAGTAAATCCCTTGAATGTGCTTTGGGTGAAGACCTTTCACTGGAGCAAATCAGAAACTCACTATTGAATTGGAGCAGAGACACAACAAACATGCCTGCTTGCAAACTCTTTTAAAAGAGAGAAGCAGAAGTAACAACTTTTCACCAAAGACTACTACATTCCTACAACTATTTCACCCTTACTTATGTGAAGCATAAAAGTAACCATTTGGGCTGAAGCTGAGAAGAAATGGACACCTCTGCTGGAAACTTCCTAGTAGAGCAGAGCAGAGCAGAGAAGCAATTGACAACTCTGCTGAGAAACTTGCTTTGGGGAGTTGAGTAGAGCAGCAATGGATATATCTGCTGAGAAACTCTCTTAGCAGAGTGACACAGAGTCCAGCTGTAATGGCTCCCTTTTGGAGAGGAACTGGATCACAACATTCTGTGGGGAGACAATTCCACACTGAAACATAGCTTCAGGTTTAGCCTGACTTCCCAATAGTCAGGGTACCTTTTGCCTCTCAGCAGTGTGTATCCAGGATATCTTCCCTTCACAGCTGAGGGTATAGCCTGACTTCCAACAGTCAGTGTTCCTCTCTCTTCAGAACTGTAGGCATCTAGAATATCTTCTTTTCACTGCTCTATGTGTAACCTGACTTCTGACAGTCAGAGTACTTTTCTCTCTACATCTGTAACACTTGCACTACGAATTTAAATGATAATGAAACTTTTTTAGATTTTGAACTTCTCTTAAATTGCATGAAATAAGTAATGCAGGTGTAAAACTTTAAGGATTTGTGTTAGTTCCTTTCCTGTTGTTATGATACAATGTCTAAGTCAACTAATAAAGAAGTTTAATTTGGATCTTGGTCTCAGAAGAATACAGGACCACTATGAAAGTGGCTTGGCAACAAGTGTTTAGATATGGCAGCTAAAGCATGAAGCTAAGAAATCACATCCATAACCTGCAGCATGAAGTAAATAGGGGCAACTGGAAATGGTGTAGGGATGTAATTTCTCAAAGCGTACCTTTAAGAATGATACACAATGCTGGTTCCCATTGCTGGTTACTGCATCAAAAGGTCATGGCCATGACAAAACCCAGTATTGGGGGAGAAGAAGAACCAGGCCTTGGGGAATGCATGTGCAGAGAGCAGAGACAGGGAGAGAGATAGAGATGGGGGCAGAGGGAACAGAACAGAGAAAGGAGATGGGGTCTGTGTCCAGCTCTTTCAGGCACAGATGGGCTTATGGAGCCATGCCAAACACAGATTGTATGACATAGTCACCAGTGCACAATGGTGATTTAAGACACAAGAATCTGCTTAGCTCCTGAACTGCTCATGTGTGGTCATGCAGCTGGAATGTGGCAGAATCCCAACACGCTAGACTTTTTGGTTATTATAAAAAAGTGAGTGAACAGGAATAGGGGCATTTTTCTCCCAGAAAAACTGCTTCCAGTTGACTTGGTGGGCATTGGTTGACTCTTGGGGGGTAATGAAGGGGGCTTCCAAGGTAGACAGGTATCCTGGGATGGTAAGCTGTCCTGGGATAATGGTCTGTCACCTGCTGCCTTGGAGCTGTTGATCTTTCTTGGCTTTTGTTCATCTTTTATTGTGCTTTTAATTAGTGATAGGTGTTTTTCTGTATTTTTATGTTGCGATGTATAGAATGGTATCCCCATCATCTAATGGCTCCATTGTTTATTTAAATGTCAGGCAGTGTGTAATTATACTTTTCAAGTAGGGGTGTCTGTGAAAAGGTGGTGAGTTGTTCCTGATTTTGTTTTTTATATTTTCACAACTTCCCTTGAGATTTTGTTGTTTGTTATTCAGTGTGGCTTGTATGTCAGTAATGATTCAGAGATGCATTTGAACTCATGATCTTCATGTGTCTACTTCCTGAGTACAAGTCTGAGGGTAGATGATGTACTCCCAACCTTTGCTGTTTTGTCAATACAATTTGTTAATGTTAATATTAAAATGCCTAAAAGAAGAGAATATAAGAAACATTAAATGCCTCATTAATGGAAACTATTAGGAGTCCAGCCTCTAATAGCATGTTTTGCAGGGTCTCCAAAAGAGATGCTACCAATGTCAAGAATAATCTGAAGGAAAAGAATCTAAGTACAGTGAGCTTTTTCATCCATCCACTTTATTCCTCTGAGACAAAAATTTTGTCTGTCCTCTGGGGTAGCAGTCTACAATCTCACAGTCACTCTTTTACAATACAATGTGAAAGCTTTCAAGGTTCTCATAAGAGCAGTGATAGTCAGATTCATTTGTAACCCAAAAGAAGAGTGAATAAAGGAGGTGGGGTGAGATAAGGCCTGGAATAAGTCAGAAATGGAATTTGTCTGAATTCCCTGTGAAAACCTGCTATGGGATGTCTTTCTGTATGTTGTGAATATGTGTTTTTCTGATTGGTTGATAAATAAAGCTGTATTGTCCTATAGCAATCACTCCACTCTACATAATATAGTGGGCTATACAAGCTAGCTAGTCACATTGTGTTTGGCAGGATGAAGGGGAAGTGCCTATAGAGAGTAGGAAGGTCACATGGTCAGCTATTGGAGCAGGGGCAAGTGCTATTGAATTGCACATGTTTGTTGGTTCAGAAGAGGTCTGGGTACGGGGTGGAAGGCAGGATCAGGAATCATTATTTTGTGACATTAAGCACACTGTAACCCTATGGGGGATGCTCTTGTCACTCAGGCCCTCCAGGTCACCTGCCAGTCAGAAGTTGTGCAGGGTTTTTTTGGCCACCAGCTTCAGGCTTGGTTTCCAAGATAATCTGGCACCACTGCTTTTGTGTGCTGTGTTGTGTGAGTGCCACTGCAGGGAGCTGAGCAGAGAGCAGGGTCAAGCTGGAAAACTGATGTGATGAGTGAGGGGCTGATGTCTCTAGACTGGGAGAAGCAGTCAATTAAGTCATGGGAGCCAGTGTGGTGGGTCTTTGCCTGACTAGGTAGAAGCCAGTGTCCAGATGCAGAGGTTGACTTGTGCCTGCCTGGTCCTGCATGGTTCATCATGGTCCTGCTCATCATCCTGAATCCTCCAGTATGGTTCTCTGTGGCCCTGACATGGTCTTTCAATTATTGGGGCTGACTGACAGCCACTGTGTAACTTCACTTCACTGGCTGCATCTGTGCAAAACATTGAGAGTGAGACTACCTTGAAATACCTTTGTTGATGTCCCTGGGAAATGCCAGTACCCTTAATGTTTGTGTTGTTGCTGTAGAACACCGATTTGCCAAACACAGACAGGCTTGGTCCCTCCACTATCTTCGAGAAATTCTGCTCTTTGAGCATTTTACATTAAGTTTTAAGATCCAACTGTAGTTAATTTTGGGGAGCTTGCAAAATGTTTTTTTGTGTGTAGAGTTGTTGTAGAAGAGTATAATAGATGGTATAAGGACTTGTCAGTTCTTAGAAGACATCAAGTCACAGAGTAGAATTTAGGTAAGGGAGGGCTGCATCCCAAATACTCCAAAGGTAAGTAGTATGCAAACCGTGCCTGTTAGAGTTTGGTGTGATAAGATGTAAATGTTTGTTCCCCATGATTAATTGGCTACATTCCAATAACAAAGGAAACAACCCTGATTTATAACCAGCATAATGGCCCATCCCTCTATTAATAAACAGGCCTCTAAATGCTGTTCAAGAGCCCATTACAGGGTCACATCCAACATTAAGTCTTGGTGTGCCATAAAGGTATATTTGTTCTAGAAGAGGGACATCTCCAGTCTTTTTGAAAAGCAGTTTTGTGTCAAGGTTTCCTATGTTGATTGAAGTGGACCTGAACCTTGTCTGTGGGCCCACAGGGCCTTGTCCTTGTTATTCTCCTGACTAACCACCCTAGATTTTTGGATTACAAGTCTTCAGCACCATAGAATTCTAAAATTGCCAGTTTGTGTCACACAGTGGACAGTCCATTGCAGAACAGGGAAAGGATTTTTGTGTGGAGCATGGCTTCTTCCTGCAGACCAGAAGAGGAAGAACAGTGTACTGTGTACACTGCAGGGGGTACAGATTTGGGAGGATAGCTTGAACTATTAAGTATTACATAACAGTTAACAAAGTCTAGGCAGATACATGTAATCCTGGTTGACACAGTTAAGTCAGCTCAGAGGTTTGAGTAACAGGACATTGGTTGTAACTCCATGTGTCAGCTTTTAGCACTCAGTGGCTAACATTTTACATGGAAAAAAGTAATACAGTCTCTGTTCAATGGTATTCTCTCTACCAGGGATGTGCCTACTCCATTTCAAAGTCAGTATAGCTAAGTGTTCTTCCAATTATGTTTATCATTTTAAAACATCAATTATTGATATTATTTTTAAAAAAATCATTTTCTTTATATGCATTACTGCTTTTTTCTATTCCTCAATGTTTCTCAGCTTAAGAATTTCATTCCATTTTTTCTTATGTGCTGTTTGTTTATTTATATCAGTTTAGACAAGGTTCTCAACCTTGGGGGTCATGGCTCCTTTGGATGATCAAATGGCTCTATCAAAGGACTGGCCTAAGACCATTAGAAAGCACAGCTATTTATGTTATGATTCTATAAGAGTAACAAAAATATAGTTTTAAAGTGGCAGTATTAGGAAGATTGAGAACCACTGGTGTAGATCAATATCTGCTGTAGCTCAGGATTTCCTCACACTATATAATTGAAAATTGCTTTGAACATGTAATCCTGCCTCTGCTGCCCAGTGCTGGAAGACAGTACTGAAACTCCTTCCAGGATGGATTGTGACTGGTCTCTGGGAAGGAAAAATAGACCAGTGAATGAGTATGCTCCAAGTTCTCTAGATTTTATTGTAAATTTACAGATGAAGTGAGACCTGTGTAATAATTGAGTTAGCTGCCCAGCAGTAAAACTGGTATAGTTACACCAGAGAAAGGAATTTGCAAGAAAGAGCATGAAAGCTTTTCTGCTGTGACAGTAGCTGATATTAGCAATGAGCAGTGAGGTAATCAACTTTAGGTGATCAATAAATGTTGTGACTGGCTATTTCTTAGGTTCACAGACAAAGCAATCAAGAATCTGGATATAGAACTGAACATAGCATGAAACCAAACTACTGTAGTTACACCAGTTCAACATAAGTAGAAGAATTGGATAAATGGTTTGGCCCTATCTAATATGACCATGTTTTTCAGGTTTAAGATGTATACCCTGAGAGAAATGATGTGAGTAATACTTAGTGTGCTCTAATACAAATTCCTACTCACTCGAGCACATGGCCATAAAGACTGTTTCAACTTTTTAAGAGAATTTTTGAGATTAAAATTATATCATTTATTCTATCTCTTCCCTGCCCCCAAGCCCCCTTCATTGTGTTCTAACCCATTGCTTCTTTTTGTTTAACAATAGTTACTCTTTGAATGTGACCTCTGTTTGGTTGCAGGACCTCTCAGCTGTGAAGTAAAGTGTTCACTGCAATGGATATTGAGTATGTAATGGAATCTGCATGCATAGAACCCTGTGCCTCAGAAGAGTAATAGGAAGTGCTCTTAGATAATGGGAAGATTTTACTAAACTAAAATTTCTCAGATCAGGGTCTTGTCTGACCTTAGTGTGGAAGAACCAACCTCAAAGGGTTTTTGCTGTCTGAGTCATTTGATCTCTGCTCACCTAGTAGGGTAACTGCTAATGTCCTGAAGCCCAGCTAATGAGGGACTCTGGGAAGACTTAGCAATCAGGAGCACCAGTAGGAGGAAGCTTACAGGTTCTTTCCAGGTTCTCCTGTAGGGAGTTGTAAGAAAGTCCACAAGCAATGCCATGGTGAGTGTGGGGCCACTGTCCCCAGACCAGGAAGCGCAGGTTGGCTGAGCTGTCAGAGCTGTTTAAACTGGGATGGACCATGAGGCCTTTGGCTTCTGAGCTTTGTTGAGTATGGATTCCCTGTGAAGGGGAGGCTCTGCCATCCTTGCATGGGAGAATATTTGTTTGTAATATCACTGCCTCATATTATATAATTGAGAAGTGCTTTGAACACCTAATTCTGCCTCTGCTAGGCAGTGTTAGGTAGACAGTTCCACAATTCTTAACTGTCTGGGCTTTGACTGGTCAGTGAGAAGGAAAAATAATCCAGTTAATGAGTGATCACCAATATCTCTGGCTTTTAGTTGTGACTTATCAATGAAGAGGGACCTGTGCAAGAGTTGAGTTTGTTGACCAACTTTAAAGTTAGTAGAGCCACAGTGTGGAAAGGGGAAGACAGGCTCTGAGACTGCAACTGTTCCCTGAGACAGAGCCTGCCAGAACCCAATTGGACTAAGAGGTGAGTCTTTATCCTCATACCCAAACACCCCAGCTCCTAGGCTTTAGGCCCAGGGGCACCACCCTGTGTTCCTATACCACCACCCATTTCAGTCCCAGTTTCAGATCAGTTGGCAGGCAGACCTCCTGCAGACAGGTAAGACTATCACCATCACCTACTAGACCCTGTAACCTACGAGCCCCACCACTCCCAACCCACCCACCTGCCAAGACTCCAGATACTTCTTGAGACAGAGCCTGTGAGTGCCAGTTGGACTAAGAGTTGCACCCTGATAGAAAAATTCCATCAACAATGATTAGACCAAGAGCTCCCACTGGACAAAGAGTATTGATCAGACAAACAGAGGCTCCCTCAGACACAGACACTGCTTGCACCAAATGGAGAAAGAGATGGGTAGACACCAGTGCAAAAATACAGTCAACAGCATAAAAACCATTATGGCTCCATCAGAACCTACATCAGCAAGACCTGAACATCCCAACACAGAAGAAACAGAAGATATCTACCATAAAATGACTTTAAGAAGATATTAGAGATCTTAAAAGAGGAAATGAAAAATTCCCTTAGAGAAATTAAGGAAAAGTTAAACAAAAAATGGGAAGAAATCAGTAAGTCTCTTGAAAGCCAAGAGAAAGCAATTAAGCAAGTTAATGAAACATTCAAGATTTCAAAACTGAAATGGAAAAAATAAAGAAGACACAAACAGAGGGAATGCTGGAAGTGGAAAATTTGAGTAAATGAACAGGAACTACAGATGCAAGCATAACCAACAGAATGCAACAGATGGAAGAGCAGATCTCTGGCATTGAAGATGCAGTAGAGAAAATAGATTTATCAGTCAAAGAAAACAATAAAGCCAACAAAGTCATAACCCAAAATGTCCAGGAAACTTGGGACACCATGAAAAGACCAAAACTATGAATAGTAAGGATAGAAAAAGGAGAAGAATACCAACTCAAAGGCACAGAAAATATATTCAACAGGATCATAGAAAAAAACTTTCCCGCCGGGCGGTGGTGGCGCACGCCTTTAATCCCAGCACTCGGGAGGCAGAGCCAGGTGGATCTCTGTGAGTTTGAGGCCAGCCTAGGCTACCAAGTGAGTTCCAGGAAAAGGCACAAAGCTACTCAGAGAAACCCTGTCTCAAAAACCAAAAAAAAAAAAAAAGAAAACTTTCCCAACCTAAAGAAAAAAATGCCCATAAAGATACAAGACGGTTACAGAACATTAAATAGACTGGATTAAAAAAAAAAGTCCCCTCACCACATAATAATCAAACCACTAAACATACAGAATAAAGAAAAAAATTAAGAGCTGCAAAGGAAAAAGGCCAAGTAACATATAAAGGCAGACCCATAAGAATAACACCTGACTTCTCAATGGAGACTCTAAACAACAGAAGGTCCTGCATGGATGTTATACAGACACTAAAATACCATGGATGCCAACCCAGACTATTATACCCAGCAAAACTCTCAATCAGCATAGACAGAATAAACAAAATATTCCATGATAAAACCAGATTTCAACAATATCTCTCCACAAATCCAGCCCTACAGAAAGCACTTGAAGGAAAAATCCAACCTAAGGAATTTATATACACCCATGAAAACACAAGGAATAGATAGTTCCACAGCAACAAATACCAAAGAAGGGAAATATACAACACTACCACCAAAAAATAACAGGAATTAACAATCACTGGTCATTAATATCCATTAATATCAAAGGTCTCAATTCATCTATAAAGAAACACAGGCTAACAGAATGGATATGAAAACAAGATCCATCCATTTGCTGCATACAACAAACACACCTAAACTTCAAAGATAGACATTACCTCAAAATAAAAGGCTGGGAAAAAAGGATTTCCAATCAAATGGACTTAAGAAGCAAGCTGGTGTAGCTATCCTAATATCTAATAAAATAGATTTCAAACTAAAATCAATTGAAAGAGATCGGGAGGGACAATACGTATTTATCACAGGGAATAGCCGCCAAGATGAAGTCTTTACTCTGATCATTTATGCCCCAAATACAAAGGCACCCACATTTATAAAAGAAACATTACTAAAGCTTAAATCACACATCAAACCCCACACACTAGTAGTAGTGGGAGATTTCAACATACCAGTCTCACAAAAGACAGATCTACCAGATTGATAATTAACTTAACAGATGTTATGACTCACATGGACTTAATAGATATCTACAGAACATTCCACCCTAACACAAAAAAATATACCTTCTTCTCAGCACCCATGGAACCTTCTCAAAAATTGACAACATGCTCTGTCACAAAGAGAATCTCAACAGATACAAAAACATTGGAGTAATCTCCTGTATCTTATTGAACTACCAAGTATTAAAGTCAGATTTCAACAACAAGGAAAATTATAGAAAGCCTACAATCTCATGGAAACTGAATAATAATGCCAACCTGAAGCACCAATGGGTCAAGAAAGAAATAAAGAAAGAAATTAAAGATTTCCTAGAAATCAATGAAAGTGAAAGTAGAACATACCCAAACTTATGGTATGCTATGAAAGCAGTACAAAAAGGAAAATTCGTAGCACTAAATGCACACATAAAGAAGTTGGAGAAATCTTATACCAATGACTTAACAGCACAACTGAAAGCTCTAGAATGAAAAGAAACAAACTCACTCGGAAGGAATAGATGCCAGGAAATTATCAAATTGAGGGCTGAAATCAATGAACCTGAAACCAAGAGAAAAATAGAAAGAATCAATGAAACAAAGAGTTGGTTTTTTGAAAAAAAAATCAACAAGATAGACAAACCCCTAACCAAATTAACCAAAAAACAAAGAGAGAGCATTCAAATTAACAAAATCTGAAATGAAAAGAGAGAAATAATAACAGACAATGAGAAAATCCAAAGAATCATCAGGTCATACTTCAAAAACCTGTACTCCACAAAATTGGAATATCTGAAAGAAATGGACAATTTTCTGGATAGATACCATGTACCAAAGTTAAATCAAGACCAGATAAACTATTTAAGCAGGCTAATAACTCCTAAAGAAATAGCAACAGTCATTAAAAGTCTCCCAACCAAAAAAAGCCCAGGACCAGATGGTTTCATTGAAGAATTCTACCAGGTTTTCAAAGAAGAGCTAATACCAATACTCTTCAAATTGTTCCACACAATAGAAACAAAAGAAACATTAGCAAATTCTTTTTATGAGCCTACAGTTACCCTGATACCCAAACCTCACAAAGATGCAACAAAAAAAGAGAATTACAGAACAATCTCCCTCATGAACATTGATGCAAAAATGCTCAACAAAATATTGGCAAACTAAATCCAAGAACACATCAAAAAATTATCCACCATGACCAAGTAGGTTTCTTCTTGGGATGCAAGGATGATTCAACATATGAAAACCTGTCAATGTAATACACCATATAAACAAACTGAAAGAAAAAAATGACATGATCACCTCATTAGATGCTGACAAAGCCTTTGACAAAATCAAACATCCCTTCATGATAAAGGCTTTAGAGAGATCAGAAATACAAGGAACATTTTTAAACATAACAAAAGCAATTTACAGGAAACTGACAGCCAACATCAAATTAAAAGGGGAGAAATTCAAAGCGATTCTACTCAAATCAGGAACAAGACAAGGCTGTCCACTCTCTTCATATTTATTCAATATAGTACTTGAAGTTCTAGCTAGAGCAATAAGATAACAAAAGGAGATCAGAGGGATATAAATTGGAAAGGAAGAAGTCAAAATTTCACTATTTGCAGATGATATGAAAGTATACATAAGAGACCCTGAAAATTCTACCAGGGAATTCCTAGAGCTGATAAACTCCTTGAGTAAAGTGTTAGGATACAAGATCAACTAAAAAAAAAATCAGTAGGCCTCTTATACACAAATGATAAAAGGGCTGAGAAAGAAATCAGATAAACATCACCCTTTACAATAGCCACAAATAATATAAAATACCTTGGGATAACACTAACTAAACAAGTGAAGGACCTGTTTGATAAGAACTTCAAGTCTCTAAAGAAAGAAATTGATGCAGATATGAGAAAATGGATGGATCTCCCTTGCTCATGGATTGATAGGATTAACATAGTAAAAATGGCAGTCTCACCAAAAGCAATCTACAGATTCAACGCAATTTCCATAAAAATCCCAACACAATTCTTCACAGACTTGGAAAGAACAATACTCAACTTCATATGGAAAAACAAACCCAGGATAGCTAAAAGAATCCGGTATAATAAAATAACCTCTGGAGGCATCAGGATCCCTTAACTCAAACTCTACTATAGAGCTATAGTAATAAAACCAGCTTGGTACTGGCATAAAAACTGACATACGGACCAATGGAATACAATTGAAGACCCTGACATTAATCCACACACATACAAACAACTGATTTTTGACCAAGAAGCCAAAACTATACAATGAAAAAAAAGTATCTTCAACAAATGGCGCTGGCATAACTGGATGGTAACATGTAAAAGATTACAAGTAGATCCATATCTATCACCATGCACAAAACTCAAGTCAAAGCAGGTCAAAGACCTCAACATAAATCCAGTTACTCTGAAGTTGATAGAAGAGAAAGTATGAAATACTCTTGAATGCATTGGCACAGGAGATCACTTCCTAAATATAAAACCAATAGCAGAGACACTGATTATACAGTTAATAAATGGGACCTCTTGAAACTGAGAAGCTTTTGTAAGGTAAAAGACTTGGTCAATAAGACAAAATGACAGCCTACAGAATGGGAAAAGATCTTCACCAACCCCACATCTGACAGAGGACTTCTCCAAAGTATGTGAAGAACTCAAGAAACTAGACATCAAAATATTGAACAATCTAATTAAAAAGTGGGCTATAGAGCTAAACAGAGAATTCTCAACAGAGGAAGCTCAAATGGCTAAAAGACATTTAAGGAAATGCTCAAAATCCTTAGTCAACAGAGAAATGCAAATCAAAATGACTCTGAGATATCACCTTACACCTGTCAGAATGGCTATGATCAAAACCACTAAGGACAGTGTATGTTGGGCAGGATGTGGAGCAAAGGGAACACTTCTTCACTGTTGGTGGGAGTGCAAACTTGTACAACCACTGTGAAAATCAATATGGCAGTTTCTCAGAAAATTGGGAATCAATCTACCTCAAGACGCAGTTTTACTACTCTTGGGCATATACCCAAGGAATGCTCAATCATACCACAAAGATACATGCTGAACTACGTTCATAGCAGCATTTTTCATAATAGTCAGAATGTGGAAAAAACCTAGATACCCGTCAACTGAAGAATGGATTAAGAAAATGTGGTACATATACACAATGGAGTGTGCTACTCAGCAGAGAAAAACAATGACAGCATGAAATTTCCAGGCAAATGGATGGAACTAGAAAATATCATCCTGAGTGAGGTAATGCACACTCAGAAGGACAAACAATGTTCATATCTTACTTGATGTCAAGGAAAATAAAATAAGAAGCCATATGTATAAATGAAATTTGGAACCATTTTACCAAGAAATACAACATATTCACCAGAAGCTTCTTGGTAAATAAACTATATAAGCAACAAAATTGCATACAGAATAATTTCATACAGAAATTATTTTTAATAATGGTGCTAAATTCATGCCAAACTTAACTAAAGCAAAATGATTTAAAATATGGCTTAAACTCAGGTAGTACTTGTTATAACCATCAGTAAGGTAGGATATTAGTGTTTGTGTTATATTCTACATGAAGATTATTTTCTTCATAATATTTACAGTTTTAACTAAGAGTTTATTATAGAAATTTTTAACTTTAAATTATTCTCTTGACTAAATTCTGGATACATACCTTAATGCTTGTGCTCAATATATGCTGCCTTGGCATGATAAGTGTTCATTTAATGGTAGAATGGTGTCATTAACATTATCGGCTACATGGATTATAATACAAACTAAAATGTGTTTACTTCATAGTACATTACTTGACATAAATTCTAACATAGAAATCAGTAAATGTGCATACAGGAGCAGAGGAAGTTTGGAATTTGTGAAGGACCGAGTGAGTGTTTTTCTGTAAGGGAAACTTCCATGTCAGAGAACACACACTCAGGCCCATGGGAAACCTTTAATACCAAGCATTTCAGACACAGCATAATGAGAAGACCTCCTGTCCTGCATGTGGATGTTGATAGTGTTCAGAAAATATTCACCCCAGCCTTCTCCAATATTCATTTAAGCCTCAACAGTGCTCCTGTACAGAGACTGCCATTCCTGACATTATGCAAACCTGCCTTCTTATTCAACTGAATAGAATGACCCTTCTACCTGTAGGTATTATGCCTGAAACATTATTCATTTGTTGGTAATAAGTAGGCAGAGACAACTGATGATGTTTCTCCATCAGAGGGCACGGTTCACCTAATCCCAGCTATTTTGTGCGTTCCTTTTTCATTTCAATGAATTTTTTCCTATGATATCATCAGCCAACTTTAATACCACCATTGCAGAGGTACATATAGGTCAATCCCTGTGAGTTTGAGGCCATCTTGGTCTACAGCGTGAGTTCCAGGACAGCCAATTTCATTACACAGAAAAACCCTGTTTTCAAAACTGAAAAGATAAAATAATATTAGTTATACTATATAAGTAATTATAATAAACTGGGTCATGGGAGACAATGGGAAAAACCACTGAATACCTTAAAGAGGTATGGATTATCCTATTGCTTCTTGGCTTCAACCACCTAGATTTTTCTTACAGTTGAAATACTTTCATCTGCTCCACAGATTTTTGTCTGTCATTCTTAATTGAAGCACCAATGTTATTGTAATCAGCCATCAAAAGGGAAGAGAATGTGAGGATTTTTAAGGATACTTAAGGCTTCTGAATAACAGCTGGGCTGAGCCTCTGTTTGAAATGCCTAGCCAACTCTGCTGGGTTGCAAGTTAATTCAATCACATTCCCGCCTCTATACTTAATCCCTTCATGATGTTGGTCTGAATGCATGAAAGGGGATCCTCCAGTTTGGTCGGCCTCTGGAAGCCAATAGTACTCTGTATCTTGGCTCTGCTATAAAGCAGGGAATGAGGTTTTTGATCCTTGCCATCCAGTCTCTCTCTCTGTGTGGTAGCAAGCACAGGGTGTTGTTGGTGTTTGAAATCTGAGCTATTACCAGGAAGGTGAAGTTTTCAAACAAAGTTTTCTGAGAGAATCCACATGGTAGGGAAAAGAGAGATGACATATTCTCAGGTAAATATATAAATGGAGATGAGATATGTTGACTGTTGTTACAAAAATGCTTCATTTGCAGTAGCTCCTGTTTAATTTACCCCTTATTTTTAACAAGGCTTTCCTTTTCTTATTCTGAGTGGTTGTGAAAGTAAACTCTTTTGAATGCATGCCACCTATGTGTGTTTACCATTTTTTTTTTTACAATTCTTTCACCATTTTAGTATTTTCTAGGTAAATTCTCTCAATTAATGCATAATGCAGAACTTTTTGACATTACACACAAACATGGATACTCACTTCTTACTGAGAATGTAATTGGGTCATATCACTCAGTGACAAAGGACCTATGTTCCATGATCCTTCCTCACAGGGATCAATTGTCCATTATATAAATGTCAAAGAAAGAGGCACCAAGAAACAGGATGGAATGTCTGCATTATCAAATATAATGTTCAAAGTAAAATTACTATAGAAGAATATTGTGTCATACACTGAGATGAAGTATTTAAATGTGGTACAAATTTCCAAATTGATTTAATCAGTCTTAAGGTGGTGTGAAAATTTCTTAACAGAAGTATTTTGTTCTTTTTACTCTTCTTTTTTTTTTTACTACATTGAAAGAGTCTATTCCATTGATTTTCTTTGTTAGCTACTAACCTTCTAGTGAATCTGCAATGCTCTTCAGTTGTGCTGACAAATGCTACCAATATCTCTTTTAAGGACTGATGCTGATTTTGTTGCCCTGTCTGAGCAGTGTCACATTTGCCTCCATTCTTTGGATTTCACTATGTTCTCTTTACCAGTAGTAACATCTTCGAGGAAATTTACAGAGTAATATGCAAATTTAATCAGGATTAATGTAGAAACTGGAGTTTCTCTTCATGTATCATTACTCCCTTGTGAAACAGGAGGAAAGTTACAACATTCTGTATATGCAATCAAGCTGACAAAGGTAGAGGTGATGATTCAGGCCTAAGTTCTATGCCTTTACATTTGTTTTGCTTACTAATACCTGATATGAGCCTTTGATAGATCAAAGCCCATCCAAGATGAGCAACATCCTTTATGAAGGTACAACATCTAGTCCTTTCTTAAAGAGATCCACCTACTAAGAGAAAAACACTCCCATTCAATGGGAACCCTGCAAACTCAAAAAGAAGTAAGCCAAGCCTTTTACTGCCCCATTAATTTGATTGATTTTGTTATCAGAAAGAGGCAGTGCCACCCATGTAGGTAATGTCCACTCAAACTGTGTTTAATACAAATACATACAAGTACTCAAACATATTTCTCTTGTGCTAGCATTACATTTGTGCCTAGAGTCATTATCCTTCTACATAGTTTCTGAACTGTCTTACTCTTGTAGCTGGAGTTTTCTCTCCAGGTCCCGCCAATCCCCGGCAGTCCCTTAGCCCACTTATAAAATAAACATATAGATGCTTATATTATTTAAACTGCTTGGCCATTAGCTCAGGCCTATCATTGTCTAGCTCTTACTCTTATATTTAGCCCATTTCTATTAATCTATACTTTGCCACGTGGCTCGTGGCTTACTGGTACCTTACATCTTCCTTGTCCTGGCGGTGGCTGCTGGCAGTCTCCCCCTTCCCTTCTTGTTCCCTTAATTCTCCTTTCTGTTAGTCCTGCCTATACTTCTTGTCTGGCTACTGGCCAATCAGTGTTTTATATTAACATATTTGCCATACAGAACATCCCACAGCATACTCTTCTATCCCCCATAAGACATGTAAAAATCACAAACCTTAAAATACATTATGCTATCATTAAGTATTGATGGGAGGGTTGGTTTCAATATTTTTATATTTCTGCTCTAAACTGCTTCTGGGCAAGAATCAGTTGAAAACAGCAGTAAACAGCAGTTAAATTCAGATTTTTTTTTATTATAAACCCAGTTTGAAGTCTCCCAAAGCATTTAGTAATATTAAATGTACAATCAATTGTGGATATGACTGAGGAATATAACTTACTCCTTTTAGCTCATATGTGTTGGTTCACTGATTCATTCATGGGATGATCTACTTTTAGAAATAATCAGCTTCAGGCTTACATACCACACTTCAACTTCTGCATCTTCTCTGATAGTCTCATATGCCCATGTCTTGTGTGTGTTCTGTATTAAAACCTGTCTTAGGTTATCAGCAATCCCAAATATTTTTTTTCATATTTTAATCAATTAATTTCTCCAGCCTGACTAGAGCTTCCCCCTCCCTTGCTCCTCACCTTCCAGTCCCTTTCAACAATGATTCCTATCACCATTCACTCCTCCTTTATATTCAGAAAATTGGAGGCATCCTATGTATTTTAACCAACCATGACATCAAAATGATGTAACACTAGGCACCTCGCCTCCGATAAAGGCTGGAAAAGGGAATCCAGTATTAGAAAAGGTTCTGAAAAGCTGGAAACAGATTCAGAGACAGCCCTTGCGCCCTCTCTTAGGAGTTCCACTTGAAGAATAAACTACAAAAATGTTACATATGTGTAGAGTGCTTAGATCAGTCCCACGTAAGTTCTCTGTTTGTTGCTTCAGTCTCTGTGAGCCCCTATGAGTCCAGTTTAGTTGATTTAGGATTTCCACTATGTCTTTCCTATAGTTCAACTTGGAAAGGTGGGGAAAAAAGGGATCCCTTTCTTGTAATGATATCTCTAGAGAAATGTACATAAAGAAATTCTGGAATGCCTTAGATATCAAATTCCTCTTCTTGTGATGAAACCTACTGTTCTCCAATATTCCTTTCAGATAATAGATAAAGGCCTCATCATATTTCTATATATGATGTACAATTATCTGTCTTCCTCTGCCAGAGTTATAGGGAGGAAATTTTTCTTCATTTCACTTCCTGCTGGTCTTGCCTGAGAAACAAAAAGCCAAAATTACACAGCACATTTCAGTCTGGATTTACCCTTTAATGCTGATTCCATACCTCTCTACCCATCACATCACCAGAACTTATTTCAAACCATCCTCCCTCTCACAACCAATCTATTCAAATAAAATGTATCACTTACTGACAAGAGAATGTTTTATATTTATCTAATATTTCCCTGTGCCATCAAAGCATTACAAAAATGGACATATGTTAGAACAGTATTTTTTTTCTGAACCTGTTGGCTTTCAAGGATATGGCCATTGCCTTCACCCAGGAGGAATTGGGCTGTCTGGACTCTGCTGACATTGCCCTTGCCTGGCAATTACAAGTTGAAGAACTACACCAACCTTGTCTCTACAGGTGAGACTATATATCTTTTATATGACTAGTAGTTTATTCCTGAGATTTCTATCAAGTGTTATTAGGAGACATACATGTTTTGTATTAATGAGTCTTACATGTCTTTTTTCAAATAGTTGAACTTTGGTATATAACATACATTGATGTCACTCATTCTTGTTTTTATATCCATCCTCCTGCACAATGACATAATTCCTACAATCTTGTATCATACATTGCTGCAGGCACTCTGTAGCATATAATGCATGGATATCCATCTTAACATGGTGTTCCATTCTTGTATTTCTGCTTTGTTGTAATTCAAATGGCACTAAATGTACAGAGAGAAAAAACTAAAAAAAAATTCTCAATATTTTAAAGCATTTAACAAGGCATTTCCAATGAGGAAGTCAAATACAGATGTTCTATTATTTTCCTCTAAATCTGACTTTAATTCTGTGTTAGGACTCCAACTGTATTGAACCATATGAATACTGTGTCATATGTCTCTTCTAATGCACAGGACATTCTGTATCAACACAAGAGCTGTTCACCAATCTTGAGCAAAACAATCCTGGAATAAGGCCATAGAGCAGACAAGATTCAAAGAACCTTCATTACAAAGTAAGTTGTAATGAAGCATTGACATGGGCCAGGGGTCCACAGCAAGGCAAATTCAGTCCTACAGTGGCCTGAGGCAAGCTAGTTAGTAAAAAAGATTCCTGAAAATTTCAGGTGGAATAATGTCCTTAACATGTTTCCCTTAGCCTATTCAGATGTTAATAGTGTTGATTTGAAATACAGAAATTCAAATAAATAAGTTTGGAAATGGATGTGAGAGGCTATTCTATTCTCCTCTGCATATCTGTATTTGTCAGCATTGGAGATAGTATTAAATTGTTATATTTAAAAATCATTGAAATGAAGAAATATGGATCAAGGAACTTTTTTCGTATTTAGAACATTCCTGAGTTATTCATGATTACATGTATTTCCACAATATATTCAGGATCATTTATTCCAGTTCTACAAGCAATAATCAGTAATTATGTAGTTTGGAAATTAATCAGGGCCCAAAACAGTATGGGCCTGTATTAGTATTGTTCTCTAATTCTTAAGAAACAGGGAATATTAAGTTTAGTTGCATTGAGTCCAGATTGTATACACAGAGTTAATATATGTTTTCCTAATTGACAGAGATTTGTCTTGTGTTCCATTATGGTGTCTATTTTAGAGCGCCTACCATGGATTGACCAGTTAAACCCACATTCTTTGATGTTTGCAAAACCCTTCTGTCTACTTTATGTATGATTTCATTTAATTCTAATGTTTATCTGCTTCATTTTTATCATGATACCTGTGCATTCAAGAGAGTGCTGTGTGGAAATCATGTACTATTATAGGTTTTTGTTAATCTCAGTGTATAGTTCAAGTATTAGTCTTTTTATGAAATTGGCTGTGTCTCAATTTAATGCATATACATTTGAGGTAGTAATGTTATCTTGATTGATTGTTGAATAACTGGGGCAGTAATTTATTTTTTCTCATCAATTCCCATATATGTCTATTTTGTCAAATAGTAGGGTAGCAACAACTGCTTGTTTCAATATGGTGATATTTTATTTGTACTGAAATGTGATTTTATTTGTATGTTAATAAATAAAGTTGCCTAGGGGTCAGAGCTAATAGCAAGCCATCTCAGAGGCCAGGTGGTGGTGGTACACACCTTTAATCCCAGCACTCGGGAGGCAGAGCCAGGCAGATCTCTGTGAGTTCGAGGCTAGCCTGGGCTACCAAGTGAGTCCCAAGAAAGGCACAAAGCTACACAGAGAAACCCTGTCTCGAAAAACCAAAAAAAAAAAAGACCAGCTACAAATGGTGCCCAATGGGTTAGCAAGAATTTCCACCTAAAACCTGAGAAAAAAAGGTTCTAAAACAGAGCTAAAAACAGTTCCTAGTTGTTTCACTCAAGTTAGTGGCAGCCTGCTTGTTTGAGCTACTATGGTGGGTTCCTGGTGTGCATGTTTGGCCTGCAGTATGGCGGGAATGAGGCCTCTGCAAGTGGCACATTAAGCTGTGTGGTGGATTTAGCCTTTGCTGGTATAAAAAAAAAGAGGTTCCTGCGCTCCACACTGCTTTGATAGAAGCATAGACCCACTACTTCCGAGAGTTGATGGCTCCCAAAGTTGGCGGAAAATGTACCACTGCCATGTTGGGAAGCTGAAGTGGGCAGAGCCAGCAACCACAGTGCAGTTTCAGTCTTAAAATGCTGCAGTTTAAAGCAATAGGCTCAAGGTAATAAAAAAAAAAGCCACATAAAGATGGCTACCACACAGAGAACCTGGATTATGTTCTCTTTGATATTTGTAACTGAAGAAAAACATTTGATTGCAAAAGCTGTTGAGTTATGCCAAAATGTATATTTTAAAGGTACCTTGACTTCAAAATTTGGATGTAAGGATATGTTGATTTGGAAAGGAGGCTCTGCTTTTGTTTCCACAGAAAGCCAGAGGCTATGGATTTGTTCCAGATTAAGATACATCAGGTTTGACCAGCTAAGACCCCCTGAAAGGTCTCCGATGACACCAAGGCCCAGATGATCTAACATCCAGAACTGTTTCAAGGCAACTGGCTCATATGATACACCCTCATGGACTACTCCATAATCCTAAAATTTTATTTGTGTCCCCATAAGATACAGTGCCCCCCTCCAGCAGGAAGTAGTAAGAGAAGCTACACTCAAATCCCCAAATATACCAAGCTGACTTTGGAGATGTGTAAAAGTTAAAACCTTCCTCTTAAAAAAAAAAAAAAGAAAAGAAAAGGGGAAGTGCTGTGGGATGGTCTGTATGTCAAATTGCTCTGATTGGTCAATAAATAAAATACTGATTGGCCAGTGGCCAAGCAGGAAGTATAGGTG
This sequence comes from Peromyscus eremicus, assembly GCF_949786415.1. Taxonomy (NCBI): domain Eukaryota; kingdom Metazoa; phylum Chordata; class Mammalia; order Rodentia; family Cricetidae; genus Peromyscus; species Peromyscus eremicus. The sequence continues at coordinate 395,705 of NW_026734288.1, forward strand.
GGACTAACAGAGAGGAGAACTGAGAGAACAGGAAGGTGGGGGGGCGAAGACACTGCCAGCCACCGCCATGACAAGAAGCATGTAAAGATGCCGGTAAGCCATGAGCCACGTGGCAAAATATAGATTTATAGAAATGGATTAATTTAAGATATAAGAACAGTTAGCAAGAAGCCTGCCACAGCCATACAGTTTGTAAGCAATATAAGTCTCTGTGTTTACTTGGTTTGGTCTGAGCGACTGTGGGCCAGGCAGGAAAACTCTAGCTACATTTCACCTTTATTAGAATGTATGTTCCATCTTTCACTTTATGGCAGTTCCTATGTTTAAAGTGGAGCATTTTGGAGACAAGAGTAAGATTGGTTTTGTTTCTCAATCCAACAATCTGGTATGTGTCACTTGATTAGAGTATTGATGCCATTATTATTTCAAGTTATTCTAGAAATATATGTGTAGTATAAAATTTTTAAAGTATTTTATTCTTGATTTTGTTGCATTTGTTTTTATTTGTGTTAGTTTTACTGTATGTTTTAGTAGTTACTGCTGATTTTATTTTATTTCTCTATTCTCTGAGTTATGCTTATTCCTATCTTTAGCCTCATTTTAAAAACAGTATTAAATTCTATTTTGTTCATTTTCTTCCTCTTTCCCAATTCATTCTACATCCTCTCCCTCTCCTTACCAACTGGACTTGAAGTGCTTTCTCAAAAAACAAACAGAAACTCAATATAACAACAATGGCCCCCAAAACAAGGAAACAAAATAAAACCTACACAGAAACAAACAAACAAACAAAACCACCAACATGTAACCAAATTAAATAACACACAAGAAAACAATGGATGTCTATTTTATTTTTGGTCTAATACTTTTGAATATGAGAGCAGTTCTGGAGTGTTTAATATGCTGAATGTCTTTCTATTGGAAAAAAATTATGTTATGTCTTAGCTGGTTAAGTGACTGTTTATTTGTTCACATTTAAAATAATGGTTTGGTTTTAATTCAATCTTTGATTATTTTGAAATATAACAAAATAAATTCTAATAAGATAAAACAAAACCTATCACATTGAAGATTTACAAGACAAAACATCAGAACAAAAAGAGTCAAAGAATAGGCATAATAATCAGAGATTAACTCATTGTCATGCTCAGGAATCCCATAAAACCATTAAACTAGAAGCTGCAATTTATACACAGAAAACTTGGTACAAGCCTGTGCAGTCCCTGTGATTACTGCTTCATTTTCTCTGAGTTCATATGAAATTCACCCATGTTAATTTAGAGGGCCTTGTTTTCTTGGTATCTTTCATCCTTGTGGCTTTAACACTATCTCCACCTCCTCTTCTGAAGGGATACCTGAGTTATGGAGGGGAGGTATTTGATAGAAAAGTCTCATTTAGAGCTAAGTGTTCAAGATCTCTGTCTCATTGTAGAATGTCTGGCAGTACATCTATATATTTTTTGTATATTCTTTAGAAGAAACCTTCCATGATGATATGTGAATAACACACTGATCTATGAGTATTGCAGAAGATCATGAGGAGTCATTTTATCACTACATTTTTCTTTATTTAGAGAAGTAGCATTTTGTTTTTTTTCTACTTCCTTGGGCATTCTAGTATTAGGTTTTTGGTCACTTAAGAAATGTCAGGAATGTTATCCATCTAGAAAAATGGTCTTAAGTCAAATAAATTATCGGTTGCTTGCTCCATAAAGCTTTGTTCCACCTTTGTCCTACCTTATCTTGCTGGCAGAATACCAATGAAGATAAAGGCCTTTTTGGCTGATTTGGCATATAGTTTTGGATTAAAATGAAGAGATTGTTCTTGTACCAAAGAAAATAAGGGTTTAAAGCTCTATGAAGGCACTAGGCCTCTGGCTCCACTTTCAATGATTTGTATAATCATTATCTTCAGCAATTAAACTTTGTTTTGAGTTCACAGAGAGGAAGGTGTAGAACTCTTAATAGCCTGGCTTGTTTGCATATATACTTTGGTCCTCTTGACTAATCTTCAACTGTATGTAACACAATTTTCATCCTGAAATCTGTGTTAGATTGTAAGAGAGAGACACTTGGGACTCTGATTCCCCCATTATTTGGCAATATTTTTTTGATATCTTTCATATATATTTCTGCAAGTTACTACTACCCTTCAAAAGTCCATTAACTTTATTAGTCTCTCCCTATATTCCTACCTAGAACCCCAATCTCTACTCACCCTACACACTTGTTCCTCCCATTCCTGTTTTCCATGTATCTATACTTGTTTCTTCTATTTCCATTCCTAAGAAGATATATCTGTTTCATTCCCCTGTGATTCTACAGATTGTAGTTTTGTTATCATTTTCTTCATGGCTCTTATCCACACATAAGTGGACCATGAGTGAGTAGAGTCAACAGCAGAATGTTTGATAAGCATCTGGTGATGAAATTTGGAGATAGGACATGGAGGCATGGAGGGAGAAGTGATGATGTGCAACTAATGTCCTTGCTTCTCTGGTCAGGTTGGCCTCTGTGTTCAAAGAGAATGACTGCTGGAGTTTCAGGTAAGACCAAAGCAATGAGATAGGGGATAAAGTTTTGGATGGGCAAATTTGTGTGTTCTATTTTATATTGGTACAGGAGGGAAGGAATGGCTGTAGAAGGTGTTGTGTTTTATTCCAGATCTGAGGATGACACTTGGGGGATAGATTTAGAATAGCAGATAAAGAGGTGGAGATTAATAATCTACCTCCCAGTGTGGTTCTTGGGTCTTTGTTTCTGCTGGATTTGGAGTGTGGGACAACACAATCAGGAGTAGAAGAAAGGTTAAGGGGTCAGCTGTGGGATCCCTCAGAGATAAGGAAAGCTGAGGTTGTAACAGTTTTGCTCCAGAACTGCTGCTGAAACTATAGTATTGGACTTAAAGAGCCATGGTGAGAAGTGAAGTTCTGGAGTTAACTTAACTTCTTCCCTGGCAGGAGTGGCCTATGAGCTTCCAGGGAGTCCTGCCAGAGTTGAGTGCTGAGATCAAGAAAGGTTGTGAGAATGATGTTAAAATTGGAAGATGTATTTTAATCAATGGAGGTGAGGTCATAGGCATCAGGGAACCTGCAGCAGTCCATTTTATCAGAGCTGAAGATGGGACTGTGGGATTGGATTAAGAGAAGAAAAAGTTGAGGTAAAGTTCTGCAATTAGTGTATCTGCTGTTCTAGCTGGAGTTGCCTGTCAGTCTTAAATACTGTTTCCTGTCTCTTGTTTTCTATTGGTGTGTATGTTATGAATTATTTCATACCTTCTAATTCATAAAAATTCCTTCTCCTTCAATTGTAGCAGATAGTTTTGCTTAGTACAGTAGTCAGTATAGGCCCTTATTCTCTTGAGACTTGCACTGTCCCTGGCTCTTTTGCTAAGTACCTTCTGTGAAATCAGCTGTCATTCTCTTGAGTTTTCATCTCCATAAGACATTTAGTTCTCTTCGTATTTTAATGCTGTTGTTATGTATAGTAACTAGGGCTTGTTGTGTGGTATTTCTTTTTATATTTGTGCCTATTTGGTGTTGTGAATGTTTCAAGTATCTGCACTGTTATGACTTTCTTGAGTTTGGCAAATTTGTCTTTCATGATCTTGGAGAAGATTTTATCTATGCCATTGAGGTAAGATTCTTATCTTACATATATACATTTATTTAAAATTTTTCACATTTCTATGGTGTAGCGCATTACCTGTGTAATCCTTTTTTGTGCTATATTTAAATATACATATATATACATATACACACATATATACATATGTTCATATATGTGTGTGTTTTTCTCATCTGCAGTTAAATTATTCTTGTTTTAAGGAGTTTTGATATTCTATTTGCTATTTTTCTATCTTACTTATAAACCTTTATCTTGACTTTTCTAATTAGTTTCCTGTTGTAACTTCACTTCAGACAGAGTTCTCATCAATAAATCTATACCTTATTTGAATTTTTTTTAAGACTGGACTGTCTTCATTTATGTCTCTGTGCTCTCTTATATCACTCAGGTATTTTAGGTTCTCCTCATTAATTTTATTGGGCTGTTTCTTTGTGTCTAATTTAAGCATTTTGTCTACTTTAATAATGTTTATGATAGTTCTTCCATCTTCTGAATCATGGTAATTATTGATTGAAGCATACTTCTATGAGATTGATAGACTTGGGTGGGTGTAAAATGCAGGCTTTAATTTTTATATTCTATGTGTGATTTTCTATTGTTTTGATGAAACACCATTACCAGGGAAGTGTGTAAAACTAATGGTTTTATTGGACTTAAGGTACCATGAGAATAAGACTCCATTATGCCATGGAATGAAGTCAAGAGGCAGTAAATGTGGCAGAAAAAACAGATAATATTCAAATGTTGAATTTAAAGCCAGCATCAGAAAGGAAACTAAAGATAGACTGTAGTTCTTACACTTCAAGGTCCTAACTCAGTTCCACATTTTGTGCATTAAGCCCATACTTTGAGTCAAATAATGTGGCTACATGAAAACAAAGTTTCAATTGTGTGACCTTTAGGGAACATTCTTATTCTAACTTGCATATATAGTGATCATGTTCTGTGATCTTGTGATCAAAATTGGTCCTGTGAACTATTTTGTAATTTCTGTGTCTTCTATACACAAAAAAGACTTCACAGACCACAATAAATACAGGGAATCTTAAGTGTGTAGGCTAGATACAGCATGGATGGTAGGGTATCAAGTTGGCATAGGGGCTGGGCAGAGTTATAAGAAGGGCATCTCATTGTAAGGGTGAATGTAGGAGTATTCTGAACAGAGATAATAAGTCTAGATATGGGCACATAGGGTAAAATATAGGCTAGAACCTGTAATTGGTGAGGGAATGTGGATGAGTGGATATTGTGGAATTGCCAGTCTGAGAACAATTATGAAATGTATGTTACCAGACTGGGATCAAAAGTGCTGATGATTTGCGTGAAGGAGAATTGGGAAGTATCCTTTGCTCCCTTGCTAGGGACAGAAGAAAGCCAGGATTCTTCATAATGTCTGTAAGAGTTAGCAGTATGCCCTAGCCAGCAGAGTGTCAATGGGGGGGGGCAACCCACCTGTGGGAGAGAATGAAAGGGACGGGAGACAGGAGAGAAGACAGCAAGACAGTGTGTTCTGATCAAGCTGCATATTTTATTCTCCTCAGCAAGGCTTATATAGCATGAGAGGGGGAGGGGGCAGAAAGGAGGGAAGGGGTGCACGATGTGCCGTAGGTGCAGGTGAAGGGGGATGTGCAGGTGAAGGACTACATGCAAGTCATGAGGCTGTTAGGTGGTAAGGTCACTCATCAGGGCCCATTGTTCTGTTGCTATGCTACCTGACCTGCCTTACCTGTTCTTTATCTTTGGGGGGATCTGGTTTAGGGCAGGGGCTTGTTCTCTGGCCTAGCTAATACTTTTCCATGGTCCATGTTTGGTCCCTGACAGCAGTACAGGTAGTAGTTTCTATCCTGATCATGTGTTCAGATAATGACACAGAGTCAGGTGATCATAAATTAATTATGCATTTGTTGTGTGCAGATGAAGGGATATGCTAGCAACGACCTACTGGCACACTCTTATGTGGGATAGTAATAATTCAGAGTGGATGGCAGACATGATTGACCAGGTTCTGGCGGATGCCTACAGAAGGGATGAGGAACATGCTGTCTTTGTGGGAGAAAATGAGTTGGTGTGCAGTCCAGATTACCATGTTAAGGAAAAAATGAAAGAAGTGGCTACACACAAAGAGGAGTAGATTCAACAAAAAAAGAACTGTGATTTCTTAGACTATGATTGTGTAAGCAGAAATAATCATAGCAGGGAATTCAAGAGACATGTTCCTAATGCACATGGCAAGTAGGAGAGTGTTTCATTTTTTTCCAAAATTGTTGTCTGTTTGCCTGTTACATGACCTTATGAAAGCCAAATATTCCATGAATTATACTCATTTTTCCATAAGCACATTTAGTTCCTACAGCAAAACTTTGAAAATTTCCTATTATACAGTCTTGATATATTCCCCAGACTGCTGTCACTTTATGCATTATATTCTCATATTGTTTTTGAATTATTTTAGAAAAAAAGAGTTTGTTTTCATTCCTTCCAGTTCTGTCATATTGCCAGACCCAGGAGGTTTTTCAATAGAAATAAAAACAAGATTCTTTACAGGAAGAAAGAGCAGGCTTATTTGAAACTAGTGATCTTGACATGTTAAATACAGGGAAGTTCTGGGATTATCATGGTGACAATGGAAAATATGAATTCTGTTACAGTGAGAATTATGTTTTTGTAGAAGATACCAAAGGCATTAGTTATGAAAAACATCAAGAACCTCTAGTGTGTCCAAAGAGAGCAAACTCTGTGTCAGTTACAAGTTCAGAACCAAATGATTATGTGGAAAATATTCATACCAAGCATGGAGACCTGGCTATACTCTACATTGATATATGAAAACTTCACAAAAGGACACATAGTGTTATATTTCAAATTCTTTGCAACATTTTCAAGTGCTGTGGGATTAAATGGTATTCAAACAGTCCCTGAAGAAAGGAGTACTTTAAGCATAGAAAAACATTTGAATTTTCAGCAATATGATGTTTCCCCTACTCAAAATCCGGTAGAATTTCCTCAACAATTACTTCCACTATATGATAATTTCCACAATTTGGACCAAAATAAAGATTATAGGAATGAAATGTGGCATAATACATATCATAGGGAAGATAGTTGTGAAAATTACTATATTTTTAGTGACTTTAATAATGACCTTGCTAAGTTTTCTTTGCTAGATAATTACCAGAATAGTCAATTTGGAATACCTTTTAATGGCAATGACTCATGGACTTACTCTCCTGATGACATAATTCCTAAGAATTCTTACATAAATACTTGCTTGGCAGTTAATCATTCTGAAAACCATGAATATCAGAAGGTTTTTGATAAGTATTCAAACACTTCTTTACACCAACATGACATAGCCAAGAGAAGCATTGGACAAATAATCAACGTGACCAAATTCTTTATGAATTCTCAAGCTGTACTCAGCATAATGGAACTAGTACTCAAGAAATTTATGGGAGACACAGAAGTGATGCATGTAAGAAGGTCACAATTGAAGCCTCCAATCTAGAAATAAATAATATAAAGCATACAGGAACAAAATTTTGCCAGGTTAAAGACTGTGATGAATTGTTTGATTTCAATTCAAATATCATTCAAAATTATTCAAGTCACACTGAAGAGGAGAAACCCTACAGATGTAATGACTGTGGAAAGTCATAGCAAACTCTCATAACTTCATATTAATAACAGAATCCATACTAGAGAGAAACCTTATAAATATGATGAATGTGGGAAGTCCTTTGTCCAATCCTCCAAATTTCAATGTCATAGGAGAATCCATACTGGAGAGAAACCTTATAAATGGGATGAATGTGGAAAGTCCTTTGTCAAGTTTTCCAATCTTCAATATCATAGGAGAATACATACTGGAGATAAACCTTATAAATGTGATGACTGTGGAAAGTGCTTTAGGCATGGCTTATCTCTTCATGTTCATCATAGAATCCATACAGGAGAGAAACCTTATAAATGTGATGAATGTGGAAAATGCTTAAGGATGGCTCATCTTTTCACATTCATCACAGAATTCATACTAGATATAAACTACAGAAATGTTAAATATGCATTAAGTCCTTTACCCCTTAGTCTCTCAATGATTGTCACAGAACTCATACCTGAGTCTAGCCTTATACATGTAAAGAATGCAGAAATTTCTTTACTAAATCTTCACCACTTCTTTTTCTTCCCTGAACACATACTAGAGAGAAACTTTACAAGTATGAAGAATGTGGAAAATGAAGATATCAGAAAACTCATATGAATCTCAAAGACATTCTCTAATAATATCAACTTTATTGCATTATCACATTTATGCAATAAAATTTCCTTGTAAATGTGTGGAATATACAAAATATTTGATCAATATTCACTCCTTCCACAATATCACAAACATCACTTTAGGAAGCCCTACTGTTGACTTGAATTTGGAAGTGTTTATTCAGAAGTAGACCTTGTAATTACTAAATTGCTATTGAAAGTTAGTTATACACATTTCTTTATGAAACCATATACTCTCAGTAATTACAAAGAGTTCTTGTTTGAAAATATTAAACCTACAGCAATGTGAGACAGAAGAATTCATGCTAATAGGAGATTATTGATGGCAACATTAAGTCCAAATAGCTACATAATTATTTTATGCAATGTGTTGAAGATGATATTGTCTTTTGTGTGATATTATTATATTTTATGTCACTATTATATTTCCAGTATTTTAGCTTTTGTAGATTGTAATTTTTAAAAATTTTCTAGTTTATTTCTAATAATCAACACTTGATGCTTTACTCACAGATTTTATTTACATTTATCTACAGTATCATTTCCTGATGAAATGAACTAGAGTACAGCTCAATTAAACCAAATAAAATCATAATCATCTGAACTGTGTGTAAACTCCTATTAGCTAAATTTATAATCTTGTATTTGCCTAGTACAGCCCAAGTTTTAAGTACAGAAAGCACAAGAACAAACAAGTCTAACACGTCGGATCTAGAAGATCTGGGCAACTCAGAAAGTCGACTTTTGAGATGTCTGAGGCACAATTACAAGAGAGTAAGAGTTTGTGTGCAACCTACAGTAAACACAGAAAGGAAAATAAGACAAAAAACACAGCAAAGCTTGTAAAAATATTATGAAAATATTTCTACATACGAAATTTTGTTTTCATCTTTAGATCAGCTGAAGTGAAAAAACACTCACTTTAAAATAAAAACACTTTGTTTGATCTGCCTGCTAAGCATCTTAGAATGCTTCACTTATTTAAACTGGAGCAGACAAATACTAGAGGGAGAAACAGGAAAACAATTCCTGTAACAAGGAGGCCCAGCACAATTGCCGGCCCCTTGTATACTTACCTTGCTTTGCTGCTGGAGAGACTGTTAGAAGAAACCTTTTAACCTTTAAACCAGAGAACAAAATGGATCTCAAGTGACCAAATTTTAATTTTAGAAATGAAGCCTATTTATTGGTGACAGGCTGACAGAGACATGAATTTAAGTGAACATTTGCCTTGAGATGTCTGATTTTTCAACACTGTAGATATCCAAGTAACAGAAGAATTCTTATTTCTGCATGATTTAAGCAAAATCATTTTTTTCTCACCTGAGAAAACATATGGCTTAAAATGCTTTCAGAGCTTTATTTCTAAAATTAAAATCTGTAGATTGTAAATTAATGAATGCTTTTAACCTCATATTGATTTCCTGTTTTTATGAGTACAAATAAATGTAGTGTACCTTTTGCTTATTTTTATTTGCCTTGATGAAATAAATTTTTATTTATTATGTGGATGGCATTATGAAGATCAGCTGTTCCAGAAATAACAGGGCTGATAAAACATACCATTAAATTTCAAACTATGTTCTATAGAAACTATAACAGTAGAAATAAGCAGATGCAAGGAGCAATATTATGAAGTCCAAATGGAAAAAGATAACATAATTATTTGAAGTAAATTATGTTTCTATTTTATTATTGAGATAAGATATTGCTTGATTCCTCTGCCTCCTACAATCATTCTTCCCTCTATTATTGTTCATAGGAACTCACAAAGTCTTAACCAACCACCAGTGAGTCTTCATGGGACCCACACTTGGCCCTCTACATATATGTGTTACAGTTTTGTAGTTTGTCTATTGTTAGAATTCCTGACAATGAGAGCAGGAGCTGTCGCTAATGCTTTGCTTGGCTGTTTAGAGCCTATTTCTCTTACTGAATTGCCTTGCCTGGTGTAATTACATGAGGAGGTTCTTAGTCTTACAGTAACTTGATATGTCATGCTTTGCAGATATTTATTGAGGTTAGCCAATTTCTTAACATAGACAGGGAGTAGATTTGGGTGTGGAGGGGAATTCTGGAGGGAATGGGAAGGAAGAAGGAAGGGAAAACTGTGGTCAAGATATAAAACAATTAATAAATTATTAAATTTTTAGAAGAATAAAGAATACACACAGAAAAAAATAAAGATGATATTGTTTGTATCTAGATTACTGATGATTCTCAGTCCAGGATAGCCATTTTAACCTTCTGAATACTGTGACATTAGTATATTTCTTCACTTTCTGGTGACACTAAAATATAGAAATATTTTCATTGCTATTTCATAAGTGTGATTTTGTTCATGTTATAAATTTTCATGTAAATATATGATATTTCTGATGGTCTGTAATGACCCCTGATAAAGGGTCATTGAACCCTCAAACAGTTCATAACCCACAGGTGGGGAACTGTGGCTGTGCGGTTTCTATAAACTGACTATGTAGAGAGATATACATATAAGCATCAATATGAAAGATGTAACTTATTCTTTCAATACTGTTAACTGAATTTCAAGCTAGACACCAGATAGCCTGGGATCTTTGAACACATCTCCAAAATTGGCAAAATGAATACTCAAGTAATCTACATAAATGCTTTGGCAACAGCTATAATGAGTGTTCTATACAAGTAGATGTAAATGATAAATCCCTGTGGCAGCTGAATTTTTTTTCATAAACTGTCTTGAGTTTAATAATATAAAGTAAAAATATCTATATGTAACAGAAAAAGCATCCACACCTTTAAACTTTCACAAGTTGTTTGTTTCATAGTGAAAGCAATGCAAATGCCCAATGAGATCCAATATAACTATGAGACATAGGATCTTTTCCTACAGAACTTAAACCTGAAATACATAACATGTCCTCACCCACAATGATTTTACTGAAGATTATTGCCACTCTTTAATCATTTAACAGAATGATGTGAAGTAAAAGTTGAATGAATAATTAAATTATACTTGATATTTCTTTAATTTTATAAAACATTGTTGAATATTTTCTTTCTTTCTTTTTTTTTTTTTTTTGGTTTTTCGAGACAGGGTTTCTCTGTGTAGCTTTGCACCTTTCCTGGAACTCACTTGGTAGCCCAGGCTGGCCTCGAACTCACAGAGATCCACCTGGCACTGCCTCCCGAGTGCTGGGATTAAAGGCGTGCGCCACCACCGCCAGGCTGAATATTTTCTTAATATTACTCCCTATGTCATATTGTAGAATACACCATGCTGACTTTAGCAATGAGTCAGTGTCATATTGGAGCTTAGAGGAATCCCAAAAGATGACATTTTGTATTCATTACTAGAAATCAAGCCACTCAAACACCACAATTTGGAGGTATATTCATAACTTCAGGCTGCATTTATTCTGTAAGGAAATTTCTATTTCTTAAATGATATAAGAAGTATTTCTAGTGTGTTCTGGTAATTGTCTATTTTCCCTTGCTTTAAGGCATAGGTTTGATTGTTATCAATATATAAGTGAATTCTTGTACTGTAAATAAAACTTCCACTAATGACAATGTTTACAGAAAACTCAGTAAGGAAAGGCAATAATGAGCTGTGTGATACAGAAAGATATTCCAACAAAAAAAACTTAAGAAATTAAGTGCATGTGGTGTGTTTAGGTGGGTATACATAGGTGTGTGTGTACCTATACTATCATATGAAATCACATAATTTTATGAGCAATAACAAAAATCATCTCAAATGAAGAAAGGCTTATATGAACCCTTGCCTGTGGTATTTCATTCCAAGGCTACTTAGCTCAATTTCTGTTGTTATGTCTTGGTACAGAATTTAATAGTTTTTGGAGCACATGGACAAAAGACAACTTACCTTATGGAAGCAGTGAGATCTATGCTATGTGCATGGATCAAGCCTTTGAGTAGCTCATGACATTAGAATCCCAGTGTTAGTCTCCTCCTATTTACAACTGCTCTCAGTTGTCAGAGTAAAGCAGAAAAGGGTCTGAATCACCACTTCTCTCAGATTATACCACTGCCTCAGTTTTTGGGACCCTCAAATCTGTCTCTTCTGTTTTATAATTTTCTTTTTTGTGTCTTTCAAATTTATTTCTATGTTCATCAAAATATGACCTTCCTGCTCTGATTATTTTTATTTTATTAGCTTATTTTTGCACAGACTTCTTTTTCCTCTAAACAAATTTGACATTATCAAGCAGTTGTCTTACTGTTCAGTGTGCACTGTGGGGTTGCTCTCATGCAATGCCAGTTTTGAGTATTGATGAGTATTGATCTTGTGAGAATTAGTAAACTTCTTCACTGATCATGACTGGAGAATGTGTGAAACACTGCCAAAATCCACTGACTTGTCATAATTTATGCTGTTTTTTGTGTTTTTAATGGTCACACTGTGAATTGGGTATGATCAGGATTTATAAAGTCATATTCAAACACCTGAATCACACAGAGAATTCAAAATGGAGGATTTTTTTCACAAGACAACATATACTACAGATCACACCTACGCCGAAAGGCAGTGGGCTCCTTATGTACATTAATTCAACAGTATAGAATAGTGTATGGTGCTTCTGTTTTATTAATGTTGTGTGTATACATGTCTGTATGGTGTGTGTTTGTGTGTGTGTGTGTGTGTGTGTTTCTGTGCCATAGCTCCTTGCCACAGAGTGAAGGAAGTTACCTCTGTCCTTAGAAAACGTTGGTTCTGTATAACAAATGACTTTGTCACATGTTAAGGAGAAGTGCCTTTATGGAACAAGTTATGTCAACCGTACTGGGTCTTCTCTTAATTGTGTCAATTAAGTGCAATGGTTGAAAACTAAGGTGCAAGACACTGGTGGGTCTCTATGCTGAAGTATGGACTTGAATAATGTAAGACTCTGCTCACTGCATATCTGCTTTATAAATGTGTCTGATTTTAATAATATGCAAACTTATTTATGTATAGACATAGAGACATATTGTTGCCTTTTATTAAAATTTCAAGTAAAGTACACAGTATTTTCCATTTCTAATGTACCACAAACTTGTTCAGATGACTTTTTTCTTTTTCTCAGAGCAGTAATATCTGGAGCCATCAATAAAGAGAAAATTAAAGATAAAATTGAGGAGGAACTTATGAGGAATAGATAATTCCTGTCTTACAAATGACTTCTAATTGTAGTTTGACCAAGGTAGAGATTCCAGTGTATTAGGCAGCATTTAATTCAAGGCTAGTGGAGCATACGTTTGTCATGCTCTCAGAGTGTTTCTCTGCCTTAGGTCCATGAATGGAAATGTGTCTGTTTCAGGAAAACACAGTCAGTCAAATTGTGCCAAACATATATTCTCCTTAATCTTAAATTATAAATCTTAGATATAGAACCTTGTGATAAAAGCATGGTTAAAGAAGGTATCTTTTCCCTGCCAAGGCCATTCCTCACCTAATCTCAGTGAGTCTAGTGTGCCTTCTGCAGGCGTGGAATTGATACATTAGGGTAAGACTAGATGATACCATGCATTAAATAACCATGCAATTTAGATATGAGATGTCTTGTAGGAAGCTATTAGTTTCCATGCAGTTACCAAATAAATTTCTGGAAAAATATGGTCAAATTAACATAGTTGTAATTCGTTATTCTTGCTGTGAGTAAGGAGAAGCACATGGCTTATTTTTATCATTATGCTTCTGTCTAGTTCTCTAAACCAATTACATTTAATTCTACCCCCAGTTTTAATTCCTTCCACCTTCTCTGGGTTCTAGTCTGTTTTCTTTGTGCAGAGTCTTGACATACATATCTGGATTGTGGTGAGATATTTATTCATTTATGAAAAAGGTTGGTTATGCTGCAGAATTCCCTATCCAAAGAAGGCCATTGCATCTTCTTCAGTTTAGGAGCAGTTTCTCTTTAATCTTGTTTAGGACTTTTAAAATTTTGACTTTTCTTCTAATGAGAGAAATTGGAGTTCATGAAAATCCTATTGTTGAAAAAACTATGCAAAGGTTGTAGGAACTGAAATCTGAATATGGAAATATAAACAACACCATGGAGTTGCTGTGTATTCTTCATTTCTGCTCAGAGACATGAATGTCATACAGCCCTGATTCTAGTGTATACCTTATCTTCATGCAAGAAAAAGACAAAAAGAAATAAATTTTTGTAGCTGGAGTTTTCTCCCCGGGTCCCACCAATCCCCGGCAGTTCCTTAGCCCACTTATAAAATAAACATATAGAAGCTTATATTATTTAAACTGCTTGGCCATTAGCTCAGGCCTATCATTGTCTAGCTCTTATGCTTATATTCAGCCCATTTCTATTAATCTATACTTTGCCACGTGGCTCGTGGCTTACTGGTACTTTACATCTTCCTTGTCCTGATGGTGGCTGCTGGCAGTCTCCCCCTTCCCTTCCTGTTCCCTTAATTCTCCTCTCTGTTAGTCCCACCTATACTTCCTGTCTGGCTACTGGCCTATCAGTGTTTTATTTATTAACACATTTGCCATATAGAACATTCCACAGCAAGTTTATACCTAGTTACTTATAAGTATTAATGGAGTGTTTGAGTAATTACTATGCAATTCATGGGGAAAGCAAAGATAAACTGAGTACATGTGCAAATGTCTATGTACTCAATGTCACTTCCAGGGATTATTCAGTGTATTCCACTTATAATTTAATTAATGAAGAACTGTTTTGCAAAGCAGCCTTAACTATGAGGCCATTTTGTAGCCATCAAGATATGTTAAATTGCCAACAAAAACAATGATATTAGAGGATGGAATTCAGTTTAATTCACTAAAGTCTTAAGGTATTAGAGGACTCCTGAGAACTCACATATTGGAAGGAATACCACCTGATTCTCCTCATTTTTCTGCCATGGTTACTTAACAGTGACCCTGGGTAAAGGAATGTCACTGTGAAAATAATTTTTTTAAAAGTTTTCATCTTAAGGATCACTGCAAATTTGCAGAATCTTAGTATTACAAATTGGATCAGGGAAACCAATAGGAAAAGTCAGTGGAGACTTTGGAGCAGAATGCATTGCCTTCATGATTCTTGGACACAGCAACTAGATTTTTTTTTTTACCCAGTTGAAGGATTACTTTCATCTGAGACTACCCCACAGATACTGTGTGTGTTATCCCCCAGGGAAGCCTCATTTTGCTTTAATCAACCACCCCAGAGAAAGAGAATGTGAGGGTCCTTAATGCTTCTCAATGTCAACTGTGCTCAGCCTCAATTTGAAATGCCAACCTGACACTGCTAGGTGTAGCATATCAATATAACCATGTTGCCAGGTCTGTACTAAAGTCATTCATGAAGCTGGCAAAGCAGACTACCTACCTGATTGCATGAAAGTAGAACCTACAGTTTTGAATGCCTCTGGGAGCTCATGTTTTTCTACATCTCTGCTCTGTTATAGTACACAGAGTGATTTTTTATTTTATAATTTAATTTAATTTTACATATCAGCCACAAATTCCCCTGTCCTCTCTCCTCCTGCCCCCCTTCCCCCAGCCCACCCCCATTCCCATCTTCTCCAGGGCAATGACTCCCCTGGGGATTCAGCTCAGCCTGGTAGATTCCATTGAGGCAGGTCCAGTCCCCTCCTCCCTTCACCCAGGCTGAGCAAAGTGTCCCTGCATAGACCCTAGGTTCCAAACAGCCACCTCATGCACCAAGGACAGGTCCAGATCCCTCTGCCTTTTGGCCTCCCAAACAGTTCAAGCTAATCAACTGTCTCACTTACCCAGAGGGCCTGATCCAGTTTGGGGCTCCTCAGCTATTGGTTCATAGTTCATGTGTTTCCACTAGTTTGGCTATTTGTCCCTATGTTTTTTCCAATCATGGTCTCAACAATTCTTGCTATACAATCCCTCCTCTTTCTTGCTGATTGGAGTCTGGAGCTCCACCTGGGGCCTGGCTGTGGATCTCTGCATCTGCTTCCATCAGTCATTGGATGAGAGTTCTACCAGGATAGTTAGGGTGTTTGGCCATCTGATCACCAGAGAAGGTCAGTTTGGGCTTTCTCTTGACCACTGCCAGTAGTCTATTGTGGAAGTATCTTTGTGGATTTCTGGGGACCTCTCTAGCACTTTGCTTCTTCCTATTCCCATGGGGTCTTCATTTATCATGGTCTCTTTTTCCTTGTTCTCCATCTCTGTTCTTGATCCAGCTGGGATCTCCTGCTTCCCTAAGCTCTTTTTCCCTTGACCCTTGCCCTTCATTACCTCCCCTCAGTCCAGTTTGCATATGTAGATTTCATCCATTTCTCTGTCATTGGGTGATCCCTGTGTCTTTCTTAAGGTCCTCTTTTCTAGGTAGCCTCCCTGGAGTTGTGAGTAGCAGTCTAGTCATCCTTTGTTTTACATCTAGTATCCACCTATGAGTGTGTAAATACCATGTTTGTCTTTCTGAGTCTGGGTTACCTCACTCAGGATGATTTTTTCTTGATCCATCCATTTGCCTGCAAACCTTATGATGTCATTGTTTTTTTTTTTCTGCTGAGTTCTCATTTCATTAGTAGAGTGATTAGATGAAATTCAGTATGCCAATAGCAATTTGATAGTGTATGTGGGGCTTTTTTTTTGTTCCTGTAAATGTCTGAATTTTTCTCCTGTATGTCAGTGATTCTAGTGTCTTTATGTATTTTTTGGAAATGTTTACAATATATCTGAATCAATTTATGTTTATTTCTTTTACCTCCTTGCATATCATACCTTTACCACACTAACACAATGTCATGATTCCTGCACCTTGTCTCTTATTCACTATCAAAGAAAGAATAGAAAATATGTAAAAATTGAGGAATAGTTGGGCTGGACAACTATTTCTGAACATAAGACTTTGAATATGATTGATATACCCTGGTGTTACTCAATTCAAAAACAGATTTCCTTATTACTGGAAGCTAGGGACTGCTCATATATTCCTGTCAAAAGTTGTGACTTTGGGCCTACATTCCATTTTACAGGCTGAGGTTTTGTCTGTCTTGAGCTTGTGTAGGTTTTGGCCTTGCTGTCACAGACTTAGTGATTGTATGGCCATTGGTCTTATAATGTTTGTAATCTTCTTTCCTAGAGTCCATTTCTTGTCTTTATGTTTTCTCTGTGTCCATTTGTTCATAGGTGTCTCAACCTGATGCAAGGGTTAAGATAAAGGAATCCAAGATAGAGCTTACTTCTCCAAAAATCTCCATATTAAACTTCTCTATTAAAGGATGAGTGATGCACAAATCTATTGGTATAACAATATAGCATTTGTTTAATGCCATGTGCATTAAGCAGAATAATAACAGTTTTTTTTTATCTAGGGGACATGACCAAGATTTTTGTTTCATCTTTTTTTTTTACAGTCCACATATTGTTTTCATTTTATGTAAAAGTTTCTATGTTATTTTTGTCTAATTCTACACAGTTAGGTAACAATTGCCTCTCATTTCTTCCTACTCTGTTTTTTTTTAATCCCATTCAGGAGTTGTTCCTAAAAAGTGTACACAAGATACTTGCCAAAGAGAAATATCAGGAAAGTTTGGATGTAATAGCCTTGGAAAATTACACATAAGGAAGCTCTGCACATGTAGGTCTCTGAATAAAGAGCCTGAATCATGTGCTGATGGAAATGATCTTCATGCAGTATCCATCACTGACATTCCTGAAAGAATAGATGAAGAAGCTCCAGCTTCTCCTCACAAAGTTCAGTCTTCATCATTTCCATTCAAATCCTGAAATTTCCATTCAACTTTTCAAAAGGACTCAACAACTATGAAGGGAAACAACCAAAGTCTATAGCTTGTGAACAGTATTTCTTCCACTCTTCAAAATTTGATGAGAATCCAAGATTATGTGTTGGACAAAAATATAAGTTATTTGGGAGGAATCACAGGAGATGCTCAGACCTCTTTAGAATTAATGTGGTGCATATGGAAAAAAAAACTGTGCAAATGTAAAATATGTGGAAAGTTGTTTTCTAAGTTATCAGTACTTAAGGAGCATTATAAAGTTCATGTAATAAAAGAATCATACAAATGTCCAGAGCATGGCATGTTCCTTTCACATGAATCAAACTATAGAGCTCATTGTAAAATTCACACTGAAGAAAATGCTTTCAAATGTAAACAGTATGGCAAGTCCTTTGCCTGTGAGTTTTCTCTTCATCTTCCTCAGAGAAACAATACTGGAGAAAAACCTTTCATATGTGAAGCAGGTAGCAAGTCTTTTACTCAGAGTTCAATACTTCATTTTCATCAGAGGATCCACACTGGACAGAAGTTATACAAATATGGAACATGTGGCAAGTCATTTAACAAGTCCCCAAATTTTCAAGCTTATCAGAGGATCCACAGTGGAGATAAACCTTACAAATGTAATATATGTGACAAGTCATTTACTCAGAGCTCAACACTTCAAATTCATAAAAGAATACATACTGGAGTGAAGTCTTACAAATGTAAAGAATGTAAAAAGTCCTTTAATGACAGCTCAACACTAAAAGTTTGTCAAAGAATACATACTGGAGAGAAACATTACAGATGTAAAGAATGTGTCAAGTCATTTAACAAGACATCAAATTTTCAAGCTCATCAGAGAATTCACACTGCAGATACACCTTACAAATATAATGTATGTGGAAAGTCCTTTATTGTTGGCTCAAAACTTAAAGTTCATCAAAGAATACGCAGTGGAAAAAAAACCTTACAAATGTAAAGTATGTGGAAAGTCTTTTACTCAGAACTCAACACTAAAAATTCATCAAACCTTACAAATGTAAAGAATGTGGCAAGTCATTTAAAAATGCATCAAATTATCCAGCTCACCAGAGGATCCACACTGGACATAAACCTTACAAATATAAAGAATGTGGAAAGTCCTTTACTGCAAGCTCAACACTTAAAGTTCATCAAAGAATACACATTGGAGTGAAACCTTAAAATGTAAAGAATGTGGAAAGTCCTTTACCACAGACTCAGCACTAAAAGTTCGTAAAACAATACATACTAGAGATAAACCTTAAAAAATGTAATGTATGTGGAAAGTCCTTTACTGATAGCTCAACACTTCGAGTTCATAAAAGAATACATACTGGAGATAAACCTTACAAATATAATGTGTATGGAAAGTCCTTTACCAGAGGCTCAAACCTTAATGTTCACCAAAGAATACATGCTGAAGAAAACCTTACAAATATTCAGATTGTGGAAAGTATTTTACTAATAGCTCAACACTTCAAGTTCATAAAAGAATCCATACTGAAGAGAAACTTACAGATGTAAAGAATGTGGCAAGCCATTTAACAAGACATCAAATTGTCAAGATCATCAGAGGATTCACACTGGAGATAAGCCTTACAAATGTAATGTATGTGGAGAGTCCTTTATTGTTTGCTCAAAACTTAAAGTTCATCAAAGACTACACAGTGGAGTAAAACCTTACAAACTTGATGTATGTGGAAAGTCCTTCACTCAGAGCTCAAGCACTAAAAGTTCATCAAAGAATACATACTGGAGAGAAACCTTACAAATGTAAAGAATGTGGCAAGTCATTTAACAATGCATCAAATTTTCAAGCTCGCCGGAGGATCTACACTGGAGATAAACCTTACATATGTAAAGCATGTGGAAGTCCTTTACTGCAAGCTCAACAATTAAAGTTCATCAAAGAATATGCATTGGAATGAAACCTTACAAATGTAAAGAATGTGGAAAGTCCTTTAAGATGAACTCACATCTACAAAGACATCACAAAATCCACACAGGAGGGAAAATTTATGGAAGAAAAGAATGTAACAATTTTTTTCCAGGGCCTCACTTCTAGTTCATCAAAGAATCCATAATGGAGAAGGAAGTTAAAAATATACAGATTGTGACAAGTCCTTTGCTTATGATTCATGTGTTTAAGGCCACTAAAGACCCTTTGAATGCAGAACCCTAACATTGTAATGAATGTGTTATATGTTATGTCTTTTTCCCAATTATCATCTCTGCAAAAACTCACTAAAACCACACATTAGAGAAAGTTTGCAAATATAAAGCATGTGGAAAAACCTTACCTGGGTTCTTAAATCTTAAAAATCATCAAATATTACATACTAGAGAGAAGCCATAAAATACTAAGAATGTGGCAAGTGTTATGGAGTCCTCAGATATTCAAGCCTAACAGAGTATCACTAATGGGAATACACTTAACAATTGTACAGAATTAAAAAAAAAGTCTTTACAAGAAGCTCAAACCTTAGAGCATTTCAGAAAATTCAAGAAAGAAATGAACTCAATTGATAATTATTGCCCCAGTACTAATATAATAAAAGGATTATTTATAATGTCAGTAGTGGAAGGAAACCTTTAGCAAATATTCAAACCTGACTCAATCTCAGAAGAGTGACATCAGGAAGCCCTATGCTTGATGTAATTTTAGAAATATTTTACCAAGAAATAAAATTTATGTTCACATAAAAGTTCCTTGGAAAACCATCTTCTTATATAGCAATGTATTAAACAGAATTACACAGAAATCATGTATTTAAATAAAACAGGATTAATTTTGCAATAGACAAAGATAATAATAACTTAAAATGTGAAGACTTAATGTATGCCAGGACAAGTTTATTAATAGCAGTACTGAGTCAAAATTACTGCATAATTTTCTGTATATTTTATGGAACAAGATATTGAGCTCAGAATGATATAGCTTTTATATAAATATTGTTTTTATAATATTTGAGATTTTATATAATATAATATATATAATTTTAAACCTCAAGTTATTCCTCCTTTTTTTCTCAATTATCAACAGATACAATAAAACTGGTATTCAATTCCTGCTTCATTGGAATGTTAGACTTCATTTTATACTGGTATTGTGTAGCTAATGTCTGCCATTGCATTACAGAATATATGATAAAAAATATCATGAAAATACAAAGTAGATTGCTTTAGGAAAACTATAACAGGTTCAATCACTAGAAGTATATGTGTGTGTAATGTCCTGAGTAGGTGTTACTGTGAACCTGAGATGTTTACATAAGCAGATCTAGGTCAAGGACTATAGACTTAGACACACATAAAAAGGCAAAAAAACTTCCTCTCATTGCTTGAGGCTTGAAACATTACAAATCCTGTGTTCATGTGAGGATGCTGATAATTTGTGCAATATTGTTCACCATAATTTACTCTTTTCAGATGTTTAGGCCTCAGCAGTTCGAGGCCACAGAGATTGAGAGTACTTAGGTGAGCCAATCATGTCTACCTGCATCACTTTAGATAGTATTCTTCCTCTCTATTATCAATATGCAAAAACTCTTCAACTGCATTTCATTACAGGTATTACTGACACAGAGCTTCTGGTTTCTCATCAGAGAACACCGAATACCTGATCCCAACTTTTCTTTGCATCTCTGTGTTATATCTTCTGTGCTTTCTTCATTCTCACACCAATGCACTTATATCTGTCACTGGAGATAGACTGACAGGAAAGCAATAGCCAAGAATCTCTATTCAAACAAGGAAGGAATTATTTGAGTGCTTACCATGAATTATATTCACAATTTTTCATTGAAGAATAAAATTGACTGCTAATTAGCTACTAATGAGCTTGAGAATAGGGCTTCCCTGAAAAAAAAAATTATAGACAGAAATGAATAAGAACAACCATCAACAAATTTTACCTATTATTTGAATATATAAAAATAATGCTAAACTAGTCACTAAATGAGCAAATAAATTGGAACTAATTTTCAAAACTGGAAAAATGACTCATCTAGAAATTTTTGTTTCTTCAATGTCTGATCTCATTGCTTTGTCATGTACATGTGAATTCTCTATCTTTTAAATTGATAGTTTAATTTATTTTAATGAGTAAAGTATATTATACTCCTTAGACAATAAAAAATTACATCTAACAGAAAAATTATCCATATCATTTAAATTTGCCTCATTATTTGTATTTGCAGGAAAAGTTGTTTCAGATCCTATATAATTGGGCATGCTAGTTGATTACTCTAGAAAGAAACTTCCTGCAGAACTTTTTAGTGAACTAACTTGCACAATACTGTTGTAGTTATATCTGTTGTGAACAGCAGAATTCAAAAAGCCATCACAGCTGCTTGAAGAAGATCTAGCAAATATGAACCACATGATGGCTTCTGTGCCATTTTTGGTTTTGATCTTGACTAGTCACATGCTTGGGGGACTTTTAATATTGGTACAATTTGGGGATATTGAATTGATGGTAAATTTCTTGTGAGTCATTTATGCCTTTTCCTAGGAGTTCTGCTTCTAATCTTCCTCAGGAACATCCTGAGCATAGTATCCCTACCACTTTTAGGATGATAGCTTTACCTATTTCATGGTCTTTCTTATTTTTTGAAGGATATGACAAACATACAGAAGCCAGAGGCCTCTTTTTGAGGATATGAAATATTTTTAAAACATCTGTCCCCGTACTTTCTCAGGAAGAAGATAATCCAACTAAAGTAAACTTACAAAGGTCAATAAGATTCAGTGGTCTGGAGGGGTTGACCATAGATCAGATTGCAAGCCCCTTCCCACTATACACTCAGGCAATTATGTGGCATATACAATAACAAAGAGAAATTAGCTAAAGTTATAACTGCCCCAGACAGAAACTTATATTTGTGGGTAAAGAATGGTGTGAAAAGATGATTAAAAAATGAGATGTCAGGGCCTCCCTTTCTTAGAAAAGTTAGCTCATGTTAGCCACTGTGATGTCCTGTGATGAAGGAACAAAAGAATGCCAGGACTAGAAAAATAAACAAGTTCTATAAAAACATAAAATAAAAAAGTTGGGAATGCAAGCTTGTACAACCACTTTGGAAATCAATATGGCGCTTTCTTAGAAAATTGGGAATCCATCTCCCCCAAGATCCAGCTATACCACTCTTGGGCATATACCCAAGGAATGCTCAACCACACCACAAGAGCACTTGTTCAGCTATGTTCATATCAGCATTGTTTGTAATAGCCAGAACATGGAAACAACCTAGATGCCCTTCAACTGAAGAATGGATAAACAAAATGTGGTACATATAAACAATGGAATACTACTCAGCAGAGAAAAACAATGACATCATGAGGTTTGCAGACAAATGGATGGATCTAGAAAAAATCATCCTGAGTGAGGTATCCCAGACTCAGAAAGACACACATGGTATATACTCACTCATAACAGAATACTAGATGTGGAACAAGGATGACTGGACTGCTACTCACATCACCAGGTAGGCTACCTGGAAACCAGGACCCCAAGAAAGACACAGGGATCGCCCAATGACAGAGAAATGGAATGAGATCTACATGAACAGCCTGGACATGAGTGGGGGTAGTGAAGGGCGAGGGTGGAGGGAAAGAGAGCTTGGGTGAGTGGGAGATCCCAGCTGGATCAACAACAGAGAGGGAGAACAAGGAATAGGAGACCATGGTAAATGAAGACCACATGAGAATAGGAAGAAACAAAGTGCTAGAGAGGCCCACAGAAATCCACAAAGATACCCCCACAACAGACTGCTGGCAATGGTCGAGAGACAGTCCGAATTGACCTACTCTGGTGATGGGATGGCCAAACACCCTAATTGTCGTGCTAGAAACCTCATCCCACTACTGAGGGATCTGGATGCAGAGATCCATGACTAGGCCCCAGGTGGATCTCTGGGAGTCCAATTAGCGAGAATGAGGAGGGTTTATATGAGAGAGAATTGTTGAGACCAAGGTTGGATAAAGCACAGAGACAAATAGCCAAACAAATGGAAACACATGAAATATGAACCAATGGCTGAGGGGTCACCAACTGGATCAGGCCCTCTGAGTGGGTGAGACAGTTGATTGGCCTGATCTGTTTGGGAGGCATCCAGGCAGTGGCACTGGGTCCTGTGCTCATTGCATGAGTCGGCTGTTTGAAACCTGGGGCCTATGCAGAGTCGCTTGGCTCGGCCTGGGAGGAGGGGACTGGACCTACCTGGACTGAGTCCACCAGGTTGATCTCAGTCTGTGGGGAAGGCTTTGCCCTGGAGGAGATTGGAATGGGGGGCGGGCTGGGGGGAAGGTGAGGGGGGCGGGAGGGGGGAGAACAAGGGAATCTGTGCCTGTATGTAGAACTTAATTGTATTGCAAAATAAAAATTTAAAAAAAAAAGTTTTATGCTAAAAATTGAATAATAACTGCAACAATTTTTTGCCTGGAGATTTTCCTGGCATTCTGACCATTAATAGTTAAAAATATACTGCTTGAGACTTGGAATCTGCCTAGGATGGCATGGAAATTTCATTTTGTTCTAGAATCCTTAAAGCCACAAAAGCTAGCACACTGAGAACAGGCTGTCATATGTCTCTAGTTTCTTAAAAATTGGGTTATGCAGTCAACGTGTAAAATTGATTGTAAAAGATAACTGTTCATCATTGATGACTAAATGTGAGAAAAAATGATTACAAAAGATAACTCTATTCTATCACCAATTATCAATGATAACTCAACTTATAACCCCAGATATACAAGAGAAAAGTGTTAAACATGTGCCCCCAAACAAAAGCAAAATTTTTATGATCTATGTTTTGGAACAATGTGAATCTATACCTGGTTAATGAATTCTGTATAAATAAGTAAACACTCTGGCTGCTAGTCAGTCAGGCTTCAAGATTCTCTGGGCAATTGTCCCTGAGTCATCCTACCCTTACCTACTCTTTACCACTTCTCTGGGACCAAGCCACGATGGGGAAGGCCTCAGGCATAATACTATTCTAAATGGATGTTATAGTATGACAAGGGCATTGACTTGGATAAAAAATAATTAGGCATATAATGTAAATGAATTATTTGTAGGTCCTAATCAATATTATAATACTACAAACAGTATTTCCCATATGTCTGTTTCCAATCTTCTGCTATTCAATATGTGGTTTTACATTTAACTTCAAGTTTATTAAACTAAAAATATGTTGTAAAATCAACCTCATGCTGTGGGATGGTCTGTATGTCAAATTACTCTGAATGGTCAATAAATAAAACACTGATTGGCCAGTGGCTAGGCAGGAAGTATAGGCGGGACTAACAGAGAGGAGAAAAGAAAGAACAGGAAGACAGAAGGAGTCACTGCCAGCCGCCGCCATGACAAGCAACATGTAAAGATGCCGGTAAGCCACGAGCCACCTGACAAGGTATAGATTTATGGAAATGGATTAATTTAAGCTATAAGAACAGTTAGAAAGAAGCCTGACATGGCCATACAGTTTATATGCAATGTAAGTCTCTGTGTTCACTTGGTTGGGTCTGAGTGGCTGTGGGACTGGTGGGTGACAAAGATTTGTCCTGACTGTGGGCAAGGCAAAAAAACTGTAGCTACAACCTCATATTAGTGTTTTTACTTATGTGTGTTTATATATCTAATGTATACATGTAATCTCATGCCTGCTGACATATTCTTATAAATAAGGAAGTATTCAACCAAGCAAGATGAATTCACTGGAGATGATCTACTGAACTCCACTGCTCTAATAAAACTGCAGAGGAAATATCAGCATATGGAAGAAAGGCTGAGTTTTGTTATATTTCTCTTACTTCAGTCACTAGTGGTGAGAACATGTGAACAAAGTGCTACTCATGTCATGGAAACTGTTGAACGTATGATACATGGAAACATATGAACAGTGTAAGACACTTGCTAAAACTGATTAGATCACAAAGGTATCAGCAGCTGGATAGGGCTTTCCTGTCTTTATAACATCTTAACAGTTGAACTTCTGAACACAGTTCACAAGTGTTCACCTATTTAATAGTTGAGTCTCTGTTAGAAATTCTGAATCCCAACCAAACAGCTGGTCATGTTAACCAAATGATAATATCTGAAATGAGCAAGAAAACCTGTTTTACTGCTCTGCATGGAAATTCTTTTTTCTATAATTTAATTGCTGCATTAGTTAAGCAATCAATGTGTACTTTTTTGAATAAGTTCATTTTTCCACTCTGAGCAATCCTTAGTTTCCTATAGTGTTTTGTGTCAATTTGAGGTCTCATGGGCTTTTCCTTGCCTGTCTCTGCATATCAGTTAGTGCTCTGCTTATTCAGATCATGTTTAGGCAGATGCTTCTAAGACTAAATGAGTGTAAATCTGACATAAAAAGACTCAATCTCACAGTAAATTCACTGAGCATCTGGCTATTAAATATTTCTGTTACCACTTCCAAAATATGCTCTAAGACATGGGTGCAGTCATTGTTTCAAAAACATGTCCATTGTGCCTGGGATCCACCACTGTAGTATTTAATTGGCTGTGGTTTTCTGTAGAGGACTTCATATATTGCAAATACAAATTTCTCAGATGATTTGTGTAGACTACACTTACATGTAAACATAAGCTCAAATGTTTATTTATTATTAGGTTTTGTAATTATGATTCAGAAAATTAGTATTTGTAGGTACTTCTCTGTAGCTGGAGTTTTCCTGCCTGGCCCACAGTCAGGGCAAATCTCTCTCACCTGCCAGTCCCACAGCCACTCAGCTGTAAACACAGACACTTATATTGGTTACAAACTGTATGGCCATGGCAGGCTTCTTGCTAACTGTTCTTACAGCTTAAATTAATCCATTTCCATTAATCTATACCTTGCCAAATGGCTTGTGGCTTACCGGCATCTTCACATGCTGTTTGTCATCGTGGCGGCTGTCAGTGTCTCTCTGACTCAGCCTTCCACTTCCCAGCTTTATTCTCCTCCTTGTCCTGCCTACACTTCCTGCCTAGCCAATGGCCAATCAGTGTTTTATTTATTGACTAATTAGCAACACATTTGCCATACAGAACATCCCACAGCACTTCTCTAATAACCATGACCTTATTGGCGTTGGATAGATAGGTTTCCAGTACCAAGAGTGGTTTCTCTCTTTTTAAACAGATATTAAATCCAATTAGAATGTAGCTTGCTGGGGGATGTCTTTCTGTGTACTGTGAATGTATTTTGTTTCCATTGTTTAATAAATAATCTGCTTTGGCCTGTGGCAAGGCAGATTAGAAGCAGGCAGGATATCCAAGGAGAAAAACAGGAAATAGAAAGACAGAGTATGGAGAGATACCAGCCTGCCACCCAAGGAACAACATCCCAGCAGACTGGTAAGCCACAAAACATGTGGCAAAACAGATGAATAAAAATGGGTTAATTTAAGATGTAAGAGCTAGCTAGCAAGAGGCCTGCCATAGACCATACAGTTTGTAAATAATAATAAGCCTCTGTGTGTTTACTTGGGTCCAAGTGACTGAGTGATAGTGAGTGAGAGAGATTTGTCTGGAACACAGGAGGCCAGAGAAGACCAGAGAAACCTTCTGACTACAATGGCTTATTACCTATGAGATAAGCATAACAGTACTGAACTCTTAGTGCTATTAATGGGCCAGGCTGTTGTTGAGTATTAGTTAAAGGTGTGTTACATATGTTTATGTGGTGGAACAATTGTTAATGATGCAAAGATGTGTTGCATTCTTTTATGTTGTATTTGTTTAACTATGTGAAGCTGTGTTACTTTGCCTGTCTAAAATATCTGATGGGTCTAATAAAGAGCTGAACAGTCATCAGGCAGTAGTGGTGCATGCCTTTAATCCCAGCTCTTGGGAGGCAGAGCCAGATGGATCTCTGTGAGTTTGAAGCCTGCCTGGGATATGGAGCAAGATCCAGGCCAATAGCAAGTCAGGAGAAAGGATAAGTTGGGCTGGCAGGCAAAGAGAATAATTAGGAGGGGAAAACTTGGAGAGATGTTCAATCCAGCTGCACAACCAGCAATGTAGTAAGAAAGAAAAAAGAACAAAAGGAACAAAAAAGAAAGAAAGAATGAAAGATAGAAAGGTGTATATAATAGAGAGGTAAAATTCCACAGGAAATAGGAAGATGGGAGAATTTAAGCAACGAAAAGCTGGCTAGAAAGAAGCCAGCAAAGGTCAGACATCCATAAGAAAGAATATGATACTGTTTGATTTATTTGGGAGCTGGATGGCAGACCTCCAAATGAGCCAAAAAACAAAGTAAAAAACAAACAAACAACTACACCATGCTGATTACTTCTGGGTTCATAGGCACCACAGCTGTGTTGCTTGGTAGCTTCTCTCATTGGAAAGTTTTCATGGAGACTTTAGCTTCCAGGAAATCTAATACTCAGGGAGAAGAAATTCAGGTCATTTCTAGAGGTCAGTGGTCACTAATCCCTATTTGAGAAGTGCATGGTCTCTTCAGCTATAGGAACTTACCTTCAAACTCTATGGGCAACCAAGTGCAACAGTGATAGGCTCTATGCATTAGAGTCTGTACGATAGCCTTTGTTTTATCCTGTCTGGTGCTGGGGTACTGGTTATGTGGTCTCTAGATCTTTGAGGAACATTATCATCCTCCATGAGAAAAAGTCATTTTAAAAATATATGTGTTCATACATAGTTTAATGAGTACTACAGAGTTTTGTTTACATGAATAACTGATACTGTGATTTCTTTTGATGTTTATAAACATTTCGAGTTTAAATAACTTCTTTATTTTCATGAGGAATGGGTTCCCTTTTCAATTTCTTTTTTTGTTTGTTTGTTTATTGTACTTCTTTTTTATTTTATAATTTAATTTAATTTTACATATCAGCCACAGATTCCCCTGTCCTCCCTCCTCCTGTTCCTCCCTCCCTCTCCCCAGCGCCCCCCCCATTCCCATCTCCTCCAGGGCAAGGACTCCCCTGGGGATTCAGCTCAGCCTGGTAGATTCCATTGAAACATGTCTAGTCCCTTCCTCACTTCACCCAGGCTGAGCAAAGTGTCCCTGCATAGACCCCAGGATCCAAACAGCCAGCTCATGCACTAAGGACAGGTCCAGATCCCACTGCCTTTTGGTCTCCCAAACAGTTCAACCTAGTCAACTTTCTCACTTATCCAGAGGGCCTGATCCAGTTGGGGGCTCCTCAGCTATTGGTTCTGGGAGTCCAATTGGTGAGAAAGAGGAGGGATTGTATGAGCAAGAATTGTTAAGACCATGATTGGAAGAAAAAAAAACCAGAAAACAAACAAACAAAAACACCACAGGGACAAATATGCTTTTCAATTTCTTTTGGGCAAATTTTAGATTCAATTTTCATTGGAAAGTTAAAAAATTAGTTCTTTGGAAAATCCTCTTGTTAAAATTGTTCTCAAACTCAAATGCTTCTATAGATCCTCAGTGATATTTATTTACCTTTTAAATAATTAATTTACTTAGGCTTCATTTGATCAATTGCATACTTTCTTCTCAAATTCATAGAAGATACTGACTACTCCTATATTAAACTTCAGTGAAAGAAAATATTGGTATAATTTATCATTTTTTTCACAGGTTAATTGGTTAATTGTTAAAATGTGAAGAAGTCTATGGAAATTTCCTGCCATAACTAAAATATCTATCATAAATTTTGTGGTAAAATGATAGGAGCATGAAGTCATTTTACAAAATAAAAAATGCATGAATTAAAACAAAATTCTCCAATATATTAATCTAATGGTTTTATTCTGAATGTGTAAACTTTTGAGGATGGCATTGGAGGCTTTATCAATACTGAAAAGGGTGCATTGAGATGGGGAAATAAATACTGAAAGGAGGATAAAGGAAAGAGAATACAGCTAACAGGTGAGTATACAGAATAAAGATTAATGGAAGTTGTCTAGTTAGAAAAGATAACAAGGAGAATGGATGGAAAGAAGAAAAAAAGTGTATGAACTCCAGGAATATAATCAAATGCCACAATGAAACCATTTAATTATTTAAAAAATAGTAAGAACTTCTGGTTACCATGTGAAAAAGTCATGAGGCATGAACCATGACAAAAAGCTGGTATCAGAGCTTTATTAGGAGGAAGGGGGCAGTGACAAAAGAACCAGGCCTGGGGAAGAAGTGAATGAAGAGAGCAGAGAGTGATAGAGAGGTGGGGGGCAGGGGAGAATAGACAGAGGGGAGGAGTCTGTGTCTGGCTTTTTAAGATGCAGGTGGGCTTACAGAGCAAGGCTATGCATGTGCAGTTTGTGTAACCATGCTGAGTGCCCGTAATCACCAGCGTTGACTGATGATGTAAGATGCAAGACCCCTGGGAAAGTGTCAGCTTCCTGTGGAAAGCATCAGCTTCCTATAAAAGTACCACCTTACTGTGAGAAGTGTCAGCTTCATGTGGAAAGTGTCAGCTTCCTGTGGAAAGCGTTAACTTTGCTATCTCACCACGGGGTGAACATGATCCCCAAACAACATTTTCTACATCACATTGGTTAGAAAAGGAGCACTAAACCGGGCGGTGGTGGCGCATGCCTTTAATCCCAGCACTCGGGAGGCAGAGCCAGGCGGATCTCTGTGAGTTCGAAGCCAGCCTGGGCTACCAAGTGAGTTCCAGGAAAGGTGCAAAGCTACACAGAGAAACCCTGTCTTGAAAAACCAAAAAAAAAAAAAAAAGAAAGAAAAGGAGGACTGCAGGTACTCAGCACCAAAGAGAGATGACTGAGTAAAGTACTGGAGGGTGAAGGAAATCTTATTGATTCCTGACCACATTTCATATATGAGAGGATGATAGGATGGCAGCCATATTAGAGAAGGGTCAGAATGGGTGCAGCAGGACCTGGAAACTCACCAGAGAATGGGCTACCCCTCCACCCTAAGTCTTGGGAACTCACCAATGGATGGGCTGCCCCTCCACCCTGAGTCCTGGGAACCACCAGAAGATGGGCTTCCCCTCCACCCTAAGTCCTGGAAACTAAGAGAGGATGTACTGCCCCTCCACCCTTAGCCCAGGGAACCCCACCAGAGGATGCGCTGCCCCTCCACACTAAGTCCTGAGAACCCTCCACCAGATGGGCTGCCCCTCCACCCTAAGTCCTGGGAACCCACCAGAAGATGTGCTGATAATTTCCTTGCAGCTGCAACTCCGTAATCAGGTCAAAACAATTTTCTCTACACTAAATAAGCACCAGTCCTGAGGTCGTAACTATATCGAATTGGAATTCCCCCAGATCCCCAAACCTAACCATTTCTAAAAACCCTGTTTGATCATTACTCAGCGTCTCTCCTAATCAGCTGATGCATCCGTAGGATGGATAGGATGGAGAGACCTGCATTTAAACTCATCAATAAAAAGACTCTTTACTTTTGCATTTGGATTGGTCTTGAGGGTACTCTGGGTACGACAATAGACATTTCACAATCTACATCATGGAGGTTAATAGGTTGCAGCAATTTGAAATGGAATAATGAAATATAAACCTTGCCATGCCTGCATCCTGCATTTCCCAAGAAGGACAGACATGGTATACAGATTTTACTCTGTAGAAATCCTTACTTCAGGGTAAGAGAAAGACAAAAGTACAGGAAACAGTGGAGCACTATTTCTAAATGTTACATGGTGGGACTAAATTCATCCTGGTCAGATGCTTTTTTTGTAGTGATCCCCAACCTTTACCTTACCTCAGTTTTGACCAGACTTTATTTTTCTGTAAAATGGTTTCACTTTAGCGGTGAGTGCTATTGAGAAGCTGTGTGTTTTTCCTTAGCCAATGAAGACAAACTGTGTGTGAATGGATGGATGTAGTTTAAAACTTGGAGAGAAAGGACCATGATGGCCATAGATGTCTCAGTTCTATTCTTAGGAGGACATGGGTCTACAATGTCACTTTGTGGCTTTTGGAAGTGTATTCTTTGGGCAATTGAATTAAAACCTGTTTTGCAAAGCAAACTGATACGTTTTAGATATTTATTAGCTTGCTGCTTAAGGCCATTTGATTGGAAAGCATTTTCCCAGCCTTTTACTCTGAGTTAGTGTCTGTCTTTGAAGTTGAGATGTGTTTCTTGTATGCAGCAGAAGGATGGATCTTGTTTTTGTATCCATTCTGTTAGCCTGTGTCTTTTTAAGACCATTGATATTAATGGATATTAATGACCAGTGATTGTTAATTCCTGTTATTTTTTGGTGGAAGTGTTGGATGTTTCCCTTCTCTGGAATTTGTTAGTATGGGACAATCTGTTGCCTGTGCTTTCATGGGTGTATCTAAATTTCTTAGGTTGGATTGTTTCTTCTAGTGCTTTCTGTAGGGCTGCATTTGTGTAGAGATATTGTTTAAATCTGGTTTTATCATGAAATATTTTGTTTACTCCATCAATGGTGATTGAGATTTTTGCTTCGTATAATAGTCTGGGTGGACATCCATGGTCTCTTAGTGTCTATGTAACATCTGTCCAGGACCTTCTGGCTTTTAGAGTCTCCATTGAGAAGTCAGGTGTTATACTTATGGATCTGCCTTTATATGTTACTTGGCCTTTTTCCTTTGCAGCTTTTTAAAAATAATTTATTTATTTCTATTTTATGTACATCGATGTTTTGCCTGTATGTATGTTTGTGTGTGGGTGTCAGATCCCTGGAGTTACAGACAGTTGTGAGCTCCTGTAAGGGTGCTGGGAATTGAATCGGGGTACTTTGGAAGAGTAGCCCATGCTCTTAACCGCTGAACCATCTCTCCAGACGTTTACTTTGTAGCTCTTAACATTTTTTTCTTTATTCTGTATGTTTATAGGTTTGATTATTATGTGGTGAGGGGACTATTGTTTTTGACTCAGTCTATTTGGTGTTCTGTAAGCTTCTTGTATCTTTATAGGCATTTCCTTCTTTAGGTTGGGAGTTTTCTTCTATGATTTTGTTGAATATATTTTCTGTGCCTTTGAAAATATATTTTTTCTATTACTCTTTTTTCTATTACTATTGTTCTTAGGTTTGGTCTTTTCATGGTGTCCCAAATTTCCTGGACATTTTGGGTTATGACTTTGTTGCTTTAGTGTTTTCTTTGACTGATAAATCAATGGCCTCTATTGTATCTTTAATGCCAGAGATTCACTTTTCCATCTCTTGCATTCTGTTAGTTATGCTTGCATCTGTGGTTCCTGTTTATTTACTCAGGTTTTCCACTTCCAGCATAACCTCAGTTTGTGTCTTCTTTATTGTCTGAAATTCAGTTTTCAAATCTTGAACTGTTTCCCTCACCTGTTTAATTGCTTTCTCTTGGCATTCTTTAAGTGGTTTACTTATTTCTTCCATTTTTTTGTTTGACTTTTCCTCGAATACTTTAAGGGAATTATTCATTTTCTCTTTAAAATCTCTATCATCTTTTTAAGTCATTTTTAAGGTCAATTTCTTCTGTATCTTCTTCATTGGGATATTCAGGTCTTGCTCAGGTAAGTTCTGATGGAGCCTTATTGGTTTTTATGTTGTTGAATGTATTTTTGCACTGGCATCTCCCCATCTCTTTTACCACTTGGTGTAAGTGGTGTCTGTGTCTGAGGGAGGCTCTCTTGATCTGATTGATACTCTTGGTCCAGTGGGAGATCTTGGTCTAGATGGGGCTCTTGATCTAAATGGTGTTGGTGGACTCTGTCTCAGGGAGCAGATCTTATTCCAGTTGGCACTGGTGGGCTCTGTCTCTGGGAGTAGCTGCAGTCTTGTTGGGTGGGTAGATTTGGGAGGGGTGAGGCTTGTGTATTACAGGGTCTGGTTTGGGATGGTGGTAGTCTGTCCAGTCTGAAGGAGGTCTGCCAACTGGCCTGAAACTGGGACTGCAATGGGTGGTGTTGTGTTGACACAGGGTTATGCCCCTGGGCCCAAAGCTCACACAGGGTTTTGCCCCAGGCCCAAAGCCTAGGGGATGAGATGTTCAAGTATGAGGATAATGACTCACCTGTTTGTCCAATTGGGTGCTGGCAGGCTCTGTCTCAGGGAACAGTTGCAGTCACGGAGGCTGGGTAGGATTTTGGGGAGGTGGGGCCTGTGGGTTACAGGCTTTTGTGGGGGATGATGATAGTCTGACCTGTCTGCAGGGGGTCTGCCTATTGACCTAAGACTGGGACTACAGTGGGTGGTCTTGTGGGGGTGCATGGTTGTGTCCCTTAGCCCCACCTAGACAAAAACTCACCTTTTAGTCCAATCAGTCATTGGCAGGCTCTGTCTCAGGGACCAGCTGCAGTCTCAGAGGGTTGGAGGAATTTTAGAAATTTCTTTACTAAATGCTCAACACTTCCTTATCTTCCCTCAACCAATGCTAGAGAGAATATTTACAAGTATTAAGAATGTGGAAAATGAAGACATCAGAACACTCATAAGAAAGAAATTTGAAGAAATTCTCTAATAATTATCAACTTTATTTTAGTATCATATATTTATGAAATAAAATTTACTCCTAAATGTGGGGAATATACAAAATATTTGATCAATATTCACTGCTTCCACAATATCACAAATATCACTTCAGGAAGCTCTAACTTTGACTTTAATTTCGAAGTGTTTATTTAGATGTAGACCTTGTAATTACTAAATTGTTATTGAAAATTAGCTACACATATTGTTTTATGAAAAAAATTACTCTCAATGATTATTTCCTTAATTTTACTCCCTATCTCATATTGTAGAATACACCATGCTGACCTTAGCAATGAATCAGTGTCATATTGGAGCTTAGAGGATTCCCAAGAGTAGATGGAATTTTGTATTCATTACTAGAAATCAAACCATTCAAACACAAAAAATTGGAGGTAAATTCATAACTCAAGCTGCACTTATTCTGTAAAGAAATTTCTATTTCTTAAATAATATAAGAAGTACATCTAGTGTTCTTTTTTCTTTGCCTGTTTTTCCATACTTTGAAGCAAAGGTTTGATTATTGTCAATATATAAGGGAATTTTTGTACTATAAATAAGACTTCCAGAAATGAAAATGTTAAAAGAAAAATCAGTAAGTAAAAGACACACTGAATTGTGTTACATGGAAAGATGATTTCAATAGAAAACCTAAGAAAATTAAATGAATGTGGTGTGTTCTTGTGGGTGCAGGTAGGTGTGTGTATACCTACACTATCATATGAAATCAAATAAGTTCATGAACAATGAGGAAAATCATCTCAAATGAAGAAAAGCTGATTTGAACCCTTACCTGTGTTATTTTATTCCAAGGCTACCTGGCTGAATTTCTGTGGTTATGCTTGGTACAGAATTTAATAGTTTATGGAGCACATGGACAAAAGACAACTCATTTTATGAAAGCAGTGAGATCTATGCCATCTATATGGATAAAAACTTGAATAGCTCATGAAGTTGTGATCTCAGTGCTAGGCCCCTGCTAGTCACAACCACTCTCAATTGTCATGGAAAGGCACAAAAGGGATCTGAACCACCATTTCTCTCAGGTTATACTACTGCTTCACTTTTTGGGACTCTCAATTCTGTCTGTTCTGTTTTATAATTTTCTACTTTGTCTCTTTCAAATTTATTTCTATATCCATTAAAATATGATCATCCTGCCCTGGTTATTATTATTTTTATTAGCTTATTTTTGCACAGACTGCTTTTTTCTAAAACTGCTTTGACATCATCAAGCAGTTAATTTAATGTGCAGTGTGTGTTGTTGGGTTTCTCTCATGAAATATCAGTTTTCCTATGACTATGAATCTTGTGAGAATTAGTAGATTTCTTCACTGATCATGACTGGAGAGTTTGTGAAATACAGATGAAATCCACTGACTTGTCATAACTTATGCTGTCCTCTCTGTTTCTCATGGTCACATTATAAATTGGGTATGAGCTGGATTTAGGAAACCATATTCAAAGACCTGAATCACACAGAGAATTTTAAATGGATGATTTTTACATGACAACAGATACCACAGATCACACCTATCCAGGAAACCAGTGGGCTCCTTAAGTACAATAATTCAACAGTATAGAATAGTGTATGGGTCTTCTGTTTAGTTAATGTTGTGTGTACACACATTTGTGTGGTATGTGTTTCTGTGTGGTAGTTTCTTGCCACAGTGTGAAGGGAGTTAAGTTTGTTCTTAGAAAACATTGGTTCTGTATGACAAATGATTTTGTCACATGATAAGGATAAATGCCACTATGGAACAAATTATGTCAACCATACTGAGTCTTCTCTTAATTGTGTCAATTAATTGAAATAGTTGAATACTAAGGTACAAGACACTGGTGGGTCCCTAAGCTGAAGTATGGGCTTGAATAATATAAGACTCCACTCACTGCATACCTGCTTTATCATGTGTCTGAATTTAATCATGTGCAAGCTTATTTATGTGTAGGTATGGAGGCATATTTTTCCTTTTACTTTCCATTTCCAATGTATCACAAACTAGTTCAGGTGACTTTTTCCCCCTTTCCTCAGAGCAGTAGTATCTGGAGCCAACAGTAAAGAGTAAAAAAAACTTAAAGGGAAAAGGGAGAAAAGATTTATGAGGAATAGATTATTCCTGACTTAGAAATTACTTCTAATTGAAGTTTGATCAATGTAGAGATCCCAGTTTATTAGGAGAAAAGAGGCAGCATTTAACTCAAGCCTAGTGAAGCATATGTTTGCCATGGTCTCAGAGTGTTTCCCTGACTTATATCCATGAATGGAAATGTGTCTGTTTTAGGACAACACAGCCAGTCAATTTGTGACAGACATGTATTCTCCCTGGTCTTAAATTTAAAATCTTTATTATATATCTAGTGGTAAAAGCATTGTTAAGGAAGGTGTCTTTTCACTGCACAGGCGGATTCCTCACCTACTCTCAGTGAGTCCCTGTGCCTTCTGCAGGTGTGAAATTGATACAGTATAGTCAGAGACTAGATGACATCATGCATCTAATAACCATGTAGTTCAGATACCAGATTTATCTTGTTGGAAGCTATTAGTCTGCATGAAGTTAACAAATACAGGCAAATTATCATAGTAGTTTTGTTATGCTCACTGTGAGTAAGGAGAAGCACAAGGTTTGTAATTTGTCATCATTTTGCTTCTGTCTATTTCTCTAAACTGATTATATTTAATTCTACCTCCAGTTCTATTTCCTTCCTCCTACTTTAAGTTCCAGTCTGTTTTCTTTCTGCAGAGTGTTGACATATGTGTCTGGATTGTAGTGAGATGTTTATTCATTTATGAAGGAGGTGGTTATGCTGCAGAATTTGCTAGCCAAAGAAGGCCATTGCATCTTCTTCAGTTTTGGAGCAGTTTCTCTTTAATCCTGTTTAGGATTTTTAAAATTATGACTTTTCCTCTAATGAGAAGAAATGGTGCTCATGAAAATCCCATTGAAAAAAAATGCATAGGTTGTAGCAACTGAAATTTGAATATGGAAATTTAAACAACACCATGGAGTTGCTGTGTATTCTTCATTTCTTCTCAGAGACATGAATGTCATACAACTCTTATTCTAGTGTATACCTTATCTTCATGCCAAGAAAAAGACAAAAAATAAATAAATGTATGCCTAGTTACTTACAAATATTAATGGAGTGTTTGAGTAATTGCTATGCAATTCATGAGGTAAACAAAGATAAACTGAGTATGTGTGCAAATGTCTGTGTACTCAATGTCACTTCCAGGGATTATTCAGTGTATTCCACTTATAATTAAATTAATGAAGTACTATTTTACAAAGCAGCCTTAACTATGAGGCCAATTGTACCCATAAATATACGTTAAATTGCCCACAAAAGCAATGATATTAGAGAATGGAATTCAGTTTTCTTCACTAAAGTCTTAAGGTAATAGAGGGCTCCTGGGACCTCACATATTGGAAGGAATACCACCTGATTCTCCTCATTTTTCTTTCTTCCTTTCTTCCTTTCTTCCTTCCTTCCTTCCTTTCTTTCTTTCTTTCTTTCTTTCTTTCTTTCTTTCTTTCTTTCTTTCTTTCTTTCTTTCTTTCTTTCTTCTCCTCCTCCTCCTCCTCCTCCTCCCCTCCTCCTCCTCCTCCTCCTTCTTTTTGTTCTTCTTCTTTTTGATTTTTCAAGACAGGGTTTCTTTGTGTTGCTTTTGGACCTGTCCTGGAACTTACTTTGTAGACTAGGCTGGCATCGAACAAACAGGGATTCACCAGCCTCTGCCTCCCAAATGCTGAGATTAAAGGCATGTGCCACCACCACCTGTTTCCTCATTTTTCACCCATAATTACTTAACAGTGTTCCTGTGTGAAGTAATGTCATTATGAAAACAATTTGTGCAAAGTTTCAATCACTGGAAAGTTGTAGAATCTTAATATTATAAATTGTATCATGGTAATGAATAGGAAAAGTCAGTGGAACCTTTAGAGCAGAATATATTGCCTTCATGCTTCTTGGACACAAGCAACTAGAAGTTTTACCCAGTTGAAGAATCACTTTCATTTGAGGCTACTCCATAGATACTGTGTGTTATCCCCCCAGGGAAGCTTCATTTTGCTTTAATCAACTACCTCAGAGTAAGAAAATGTGAGAGTCCTTAATGCTTCTTGATGTCAGCTGTGCTCAGCATCAATTTGAAATGCCAACCTGACTCTGCTAGCTGTAGCACATTAATTTAACCATGTTGCCAGGTCTGTACTAAAGTCATTCATGCTGGCTAAACAGACTACCTTCCTACATGCATGAAACTAGAACCTATAGTTTTGTCTGCCTCTGGGAGCTCATGTTTTTCTACATCTCTGCTCCAATAAAGTACAGCAAGTGAGCTTTTGATCCTGCCTTCCGGTCTCTTAGTGTGGTAGAATTTATATGGGTCTTCTCTTGCTTTGAAAACCAAAATATTCTTAGGAAGTCAAAATTTTGAGATAAAGTTTCCTGTGAAAATCAAGATGGAAAGGAAAAGAGAGGTAGCTTTTTCTCAGGTAAATGTATGTATGGAGATGAGATTGGTTGCCTGTTCTCTTACAAATGCTTCTTTTGCAGTGATCCCAAACCTTTACAGTACCTCTCAATTTTTACAAGGCTTCATTTTTCTTTTTGTGATGTGATCAAGGTAAAGTTTTTTGAATGAATGTCACATAAGTGTATGCTGCTTTCCACTGTTTTCTCACTTTATTTTTTCAAAATAAATCCTCTACATTATTATATACTATAACCATTTGATATACAAAAATACATGCATACCCATGTCCTGCTGAAAATGGAATTGAGTCATTTTATACATATGAGAAAGGAACCATGTTTCATGATCCTTTTGCACAGGTATCTATTTGCTCAATATAGACTAGTCTACAAAAGAGACACTATGAAAAAGGATGGATTGGCTTCCTGTCAATTGAAAATGTTTAAAGTAGTATTGATATGAAATTATACTGTGTTATATACTATGATGAAGTGTTCAAATGCAATACAAACTTCCAATTGAAATTTGCCAGTCATAAGGTGATATGAAATTACCCTATCAGGCATGATTTTTTCTGTTTATTGTTCTGTTTTGTGACTAGAGTCAAAGAGTCTATTACAGCATTTCTCTTTGCTAGCCACTAACCTTACAGTGAACTTGCAATGCCCTTCCATTGTGCTGACACCTGCTAACAATCACTTGCCTGGGAGTTGATGTAATATTATATCCTATGGTTATATAGTACATTTTTTGAACAAATGAACTAATGGAGATCTGGTTGGCAAAGTGTACTTATATTTATGCGGATTTTACAAACAAAAAGTTTCAACAACAAAAATTTAGGTGGTTGGAGTTGAAGTGTCTTCATTAACAACCAAAAGTACTAATCTGGGTGCAGGGATATGATTATTTAGATACAGCATTTGCAAGTGAATACAAAAGAAGCAAATTCACTTTTTAAAATAAACTTGAGAGAATCTAATCATTTGTCTCACTGCAAATGCCACATTGGAGGCATTGGTGAGGCAACAGTTTCCTGCTGGGCCTTGCCTGTAAGCAAGTGTATTACTTACCCAGTGTGAGAAATGTTTTCAGCTGGGGCTACCCCTCAGACTTCATCCACTATTTCTAATATGCGTATCAGTCATGTTTTAATTAATGATCTCAGAGAAATAGAATATGAGAAAGGGGTCACTACAACTTCTTACAGCTGCTTTCAGACTCAATTTAAAATGTCTGTGCATAGTATAAAGCAGGACACTGAAGCCACATACTCAGGTTGTTGAGATTTCCACAATCTTCTGGAATAATGGACATCCCAATGCAGGAAAGGAGAAGCTAAGTTTTTACCTATCTGTAAAAGTTCATAGTTTCTGCTTCCCTGCTGTTTCCCAAGTCACCGATTGGGAATATTTTTTACCTGATTTCTGGTCTCTGAGTGTGGTAGCATTGAATGCAGGTGCTGTTACCTTTGCACACAGAATCGTATCAGACAGGTAAAACTTTAAGATAAACTTCCTGACAAGATCCAAAAAGATGGGAAGGACAGATGGCATATTTTCAGGTAAATGCTCGCACAAGGATGGGACAGGTTGACATTCCACACATAAATGCTTTATTTTCAGAGATCTCAACCTTCACTATAGTTCCTCATTGTAAGAAAACTGTATTTTTATATTTTATCATATTTTTGAAATAAATCTTTTTTATCACTGTCATTCCTGTTCTATATCCTGCTTTCTACTCTTCCCTGCCTCTTTTTTTCCCAGTATGACTTATCTACATCAGTTCATGACCTGAAATATTGACAAATTTTCTTATATTAGAGATGAATATTGAAACTCAATTCATAGAGGAGACAACTTCCAAAATTATTTATCACTGAGAAAAGGCATATATTTAGATGAAATGTTTAGATGTTGGGGACTTTGATCTCATGAAAAAGTCAAAACATCCTCCCTCTTACTGTATAACATTTGAAAACTGCAGATTGATTACTGATAACAGAGTTCTTTAGTTGAATATTCTTTTTTGGAGCAAATAAGGACTCAAACCAACATAAAGAAAAATTGAATATTCACTTCAGATTCCATTGACTTTCAAGGATGTGGCCATCAGTTTTTCCAAGGAGGAATGGGAATGCCTGGACACATCTCAGAGGGATTTGTACAGAGAGGTTATGTTGGACAACTATAACAACCTAGTTTCTGTGGGTAAGAATAAATTCTTTCATTATTGTTGCTTAGCCCTAGTAATGTCTAGCAACTTATATTAGCACTTTGAATTGTTTTCTATCAATGAATCCAAGCTCCCAAATATTCCTAGATATTGGTGATTGTAATATATACTGAATATTTTCTTATTCTATATGGACTTTTAATTTAGCCTAATACTCTCTTCAATCCCATATTTTTGTTTTATTTATTTATTTATTATTTGTTTGTTTGTTTATTTATTTATTTACAGTCCCTCAGTAATGTGTGAATGCAGTTTGATTCCAACAGTTTTATTTTTGAAATGGGGTAATGTATGGAAAGTTTAGTGGAATTTTCTCAAGGCTAGCCCTGAGAAAATTTCTTCCCAGAGTCCTGGGGAAGATGCTACATCTGGTGTGGGGTATCTGAGGAAAATGAATGTACATAAACCTTGCTCCTTGTCAATTTATTTTATTCCTTTATGACAAAATTCTATATATACAGCTTCAGGTCCATCCTGAATCTTGGTTCCTCTTTGTATCAACTTTGTCTGTCCTGAATATCCCCAGTAATTTCTAAGCCCTTATGCTTTAAACCTCATCTTCATCCTCTGTTCCTTTGTTCTTCATCTCTCCTTTCTAGCTCCTTACTCCTGGCTCTCAGAAAATTCTACAAGAGTTCTGCCTTACCCTCAAAAGAATCCCTGTCTTCTTTTCTTCTTTCTAGCAACATGGGTCTGTGTCAGACAGGAATGCTGTACCACCTATCACTCCACTGAGATATGCATAAACCTCCTTTTTTCTCAATCAATTGCTCTGGAATACTACTAGGCCTGAAGACAAGGGATAGTCTGAGCTATTCTGTTCCCTGCTAGTCCTTTAATGTTTGTTTGGAGTAAACCTAGCTAAAGGGGAAATTTGCAAAAGGCAGATACACAATTCAAATACTAAAAAGATAGCAGGGATCTCAGAGGCAGAAGGCCCTGTCTATGTGAACTTTTCCAAGTACTGGCCCAAGCAGGATGCTCACATATACAAGTTATATGGGAATTATGAGCACAAGAAGTTTATAACAAGGAGCAGCTAATTATTAATGCTGAATTACACAAAATATTCCATGATAAATGGCTTTCCTCTTGAAGGACAACCTTGGTTAGTCAAGGTATAGGTTATTATATACAGATGAACTCGCTATTTCATATTCTTGTGGCTCACCACAATAGTTGAATGTATACAAAATTAAAATTATGGATTTCTTAAAAGTCTACAATACCTGTCACCTATGCACTAATAAGACTTCACTCATGAGTCTTTCTTTATGTAACTTTATATCCACTGAGTTTAAGTCTGTGTTAGAACCCAACTCTTTTCCACATCATGTAAAGAAATTATCATGTCTCTTCTAATTCACAGGCCTTTCTGTATCAAACCCAGAGCTAGTCACCTGTCTTAAACAGAACAAAGAACTTTGGATTGTAGTGCTGTGGATATCGCTCTATATAAATAAAGCACTGATTGGCCAGTGACCAGGCAGGAAGTACAGGCAGGACAAGGAGAGAGGAGAATTGAGGAAGGAGGAAGGAGGGAGGAGACTGCCTGGAGCCGCCACCAGGACAAGCAAGATGTAAAGTACTGGTAAGCCACGAGCCACGTGACAAAGTAAAGATGAATAGAAATAGGCTAAATATAAGAGTAAGAGCTAGACAATGATAGGCCTGAGCTAAAGGCCAAGCAGTTTAAATAATGTAAGAGTCTATTTGTTTATTTTATAAGTGGGCTCTGGGACTGGTGGGACTTGGCGGCAGGAGCTGGAGAGAAATTCTCCAACAACATATTGTGAACATAGAGGGGGCAGAAGACACAGAACCAGGTAAGCTGAAAGGAAACAATAGTTTATGTATAGGTACAAATTAAAGAAAAACCATAACTGCAGTGGAATTAGCCCAGCTCCTCACTAGAAGAGAATTTTATTCAGAATTGTGTACTAGGATCTAGCACACAGAATTTTACATTATCTTTTCTCATTTCATGAGAATAGTGATTAGATGAAATTAAGTATGTCAATAGCAATTTGACAATGTATGTGGGGCTTTATTTAGTGTTTCAATAAATGTCTGAATTTTTCTTCCTGAATGACAGTGATTCTAGTTTTTTTCTGTATTTTTTTGAAAATTTTCAAAATATATCTAGATCAATTTAATTTTATTTCTTTTACCTCTTTGCATACCATCCCTTTACTGCACTAACCCAATGTCATGATTCCTGCATACCATCTCATTCTCTCTACCAAAGAACGAAGAGAAAATACAAAAAAAAAATCAAGGACTATTTGTACTGACCAACTGGTTCTGAACACAAGATTTTGAATATGATTGATATATCCTGGTGTTACTCAATTGAAAAACAGGTTTTCTTACTTCTGGAAGCCAGGGACAGCACATACATTTTTGTCGAAAAGTTGTGACTTTGGGCCTACTTTCCATTTTATAAGTTGAGATTTTTGTCTGTCTTGAGTTTTTGTGGGTTTTGGCCTTGCTGTCATATACTTGGTGATTGTATGGCCATTGGTCCTAAAATGTTTCTAAACTAGAGTCATTTACCATTTCTTATCTTTATGTTCTCTCTGCATCCATTTCTTCATAGTTGTCTGAACCCTGATGCAAGGGTTAAGATAAAGGAATCCAAGAGAGGGCTCAGTTCTCAAAAATCTACATATTAAGCTTCTCTAGTGAAGAATGAGTGATGTACAAATCTATGGGTATAAGAATATAGCATTACTTTAATGCCATATTCATTAAGCAGAATAATAATAGTTCTTTTTTTTATCTTGGATTCATGACCAACTTGGTTTCAGTTCCTTGGCTGCATTAATATTCAAGTACATGGTCCAACAATGGTGTTAATTTGTCCTTACAGTAATGTTTTAAATATGTGAGTCTTTTCATTGGGTTCTTGATGGTAACTAATCACAAAGACAATATACTCTATGTTTTGTTGTCACACCAGAAAACAATGCAACCCATTACTTGTATAGGAGGCTTTATTTGTTGGACATAATTTAAAGTTTGGGTATTGACTACACCATTGTACAGTAATGACACTTAAATAGTTTTTAGATATCTATGTATTTTAACAAGCTTCTACAGAAGTATGGTTCTCTATGCTTCTTCAAAAGAATTCTCATGTGGTCTATAAAGCTAAAGATGCTTTCCTTCAAATCTGATGATTGATGTTCAATAACCAAGACACAGACAGTGGAAAGAGGTTTATTAAAACTATCATATAATCATATATGCCCAAATATATACAGTCAATAAATATATAAATATATTTCTATGATTATCAATGAAAGGACTGTAATTCTTTATTGTTCCTCTTTGTATTTGCTTTTCTATACTACTCTATCATAACTTTCATGAATTATACTGTTTTAGTTTCTCTTTCTTTTTAACAGTACTGTTTTTAATTATTCATTCCGTGGGAAAAAACCTACATCTCCATTGGCCCCATACCACCTACATAAACACTAGAAAACATAGAGACCAAAACTTTAAAAGTTAGCATCCACAAATTTGAGAAAATATGCAGTATTTGTCTTTCTGGGTTAAATTACTTATCATAATTCTTCTCAGTTACATCTGTTTACCCACAATATGTATAATATCAATAGCAAATGAATGAATTTCTTAGCATATAACCTAACAGAGATAAATAAAATTACATAAATAATTTATCATATCACATGTTATGAAGTTAAACAGAAGGAACAATAAAAACCTCTTAATTAAAGAAAGCCAAATGGATTCAGGACAGAATCCCACTAGACCATTAGAGAAGAACTAACACCAATACATTTCTTATTATATGATAAAATTGAATATTTCCATTTCAAGAATACCTCTAAATAATTATCTACTAGGATCAAGTTGGC
Source organism: Peromyscus eremicus (assembly GCF_949786415.1). NCBI lineage: Eukaryota > Metazoa > Chordata > Mammalia > Rodentia > Cricetidae > Peromyscus > Peromyscus eremicus. Next base: position 440,360 of record NW_026734288.1, read on the forward strand.
TTGATCCAAGAGATGTTAATGGGAATCAATATGAGTAAACCAATACACCTAATACATTTGGAGAACTGACTATAAGAACAAGACCAAATGTTCTCTTCCTTAAATGCAGCAAAACATTTTGACAAAGTACACTATCCCTTCATTGTAAAAATTCAGCAGTAGGAGGAACATACTTACATATAATAGAATATGTCTATTGCAAAGTAATTAACAATATAATCATTCTAAATGGAGAAAACTAAAAAAAACTTCTATAATTGGGAAAATAGAGAATACTCACTCTGTCCATACCTGTTTTATGTTCTGATTGAAATCTTAAGTGTCAGTCTAAGATAATGTGAATTCAATGGGATACAGATAGAAAAAGATGTCATAATATCCTCATTACACATAATATTTATTTTATACCAGAAATTTAAAATCAAGATTCTTATGCTTTGTGCTAAGGTTGTTGCTAATCTCTGGTTCTTTTGTGTGGTTTTGTCAGCCTAGAAGTCATTACTTTCTTTATGTCTCGCATATTATGTGGTGTAGAATTGCAGGAAAATACAAAATAATGTATTTTCTAGAGGAATCATAAGACAACTTTGGCGTTATTTTTCTCTCAATCCTCCTTCACCATTTCTACTGACTTTTTCCCATTATAACTGATGAATCATCCTTAATTTTTGTTCCCCAATTCATAGTGTCCTTCTATCTCAAATCCCTAATCAAAGAACTATGGACACCTAATGAAAAGTGTGACAAGGAGAATTACCCTCTGTCATGGGTTATCCTCATTATTGCTTGTCTAAAGCAAAATGGTTAGACCTGAAATTATATAATCATTAACAATAAAGCTGGACTAATATTTTAAAATTATATGTAATTTGTACATATATATATATTCTTGAAAAAATATACACATAAATACATATGAGTGACAATTTTCAAATGGGGGTTATATTATTGATTTGGAGATTTAGGAAGAGTTGAAGGAAAAGTGGCTGGGATAAGTTTGAAATGAAATGATATAATTATATTTAAATTAAATTTACATTTAAAAGTTGTTAATTTCACATGTAAACTCTGAGTTATGATATTTTTACTTTGAAAGAGGATTCTATATTTTAGTCTACTTTGAAAATATAGATTTTATTCAGTAGGTCATTTATCAATTTGTTGTTGTTATTGCTGTTTTTGATGTTCTTTTGGGACAGCATTTCTCTGTGTAACTGCCCTGGCTGTCCTGAAATTTGCTTTGTAGTCCTGGCTGGCCTTGAACTTAAAGAGATTTGCCTGCCTCTGCCTCCAGAGTTCTGGGATTAAAGCTTCTGTCTCCTGAGTGCTGAGACTAAAGACGTGTCACCACTGCCCAGCTTGCCTTTTTCTGTTTCTGAATCCAAACATATTAGAGATCTAAGACTCGTTGGAAAAACAGATTGTAATACACTCTGGCCACCATTCATAGTCAGCATGCAAGTCAGTGAAGAGCACTTTAAGAAAAAGCTAGACTGTGATTCACATTGAAGTGCCATTTGGGATAGTTCTATCAGTTAGTTACATTATGACAAGACATACTGAGGCCAAGATCAAAGTTTGCTTTGCTGACATTTAATTTTACTGTGGAGAAACCCATCCATCTTAATGTTGCCCAGGGCCACTTTGCCTAATTGACTCTACTGGCACTTTTTCTTTTCTGGACATACAATTTGCTTTTTTCACATTTCCCCTTTTTTGAGACAGGGTCTGTAACCATGCAGCCCTGGTATGCCAGGAACTGAGTATGTAGATCAGGCTGGTCACATACCCATAGAGAATCACCTGCCCCTGACTCTTTCTCCTAAATGCTGATATAAAAGGCCAGCCTTTTTTTTTTTTAAAAATAAATTTAAGATAATCTTAGGCATCTGAAAATTTGAAAGACCTATAGAATTATCAATGTAGTTGAGGGGATTTTGAAATTTTCTCTGCTCATGTCCGTAAATATCTGTGGACCTGATAGGCATATTTGTTTTTCATGATCATTTTATTCTATTTTTCAATAATTACTCTCCTTGAATACTTACATATTAACATGTATTAAATCATTAATCACAAAAAATCTATTTTTTTCATTTCTATCATTTTATCATTTATCTGTTTGGAAAGGATATTTTGATCTAAATTGATAATGCAATTTCCAAGTGAACAGAATATTATTAAAATGACAAATAGTTTCATTTCATATTCTAACAATTATGTTTACAGATGTTGGTTATATTATATGCTTAAAGAAGACATTTTCAAATTTTACATATTATAAAATATAAGCTCATGAAATGGCCTTCTCCATGTTCATCATGTTTGGACATCAATTACTTATGGAAGAAATGCTGAAAATTTGTGTTTAAGTCTTTTTGGTACTTACTACATATTGGTGTCATTTTATGAAAAAGTTTCTATATTATTTTTGTCTAATTCTACACAGTTAGATAATAATTGCCTTTCATTTCCTCCATCTCTGTTGTGTTATCCCATTCATGAGTTGTTTCCAAAAGAGTGTACACAGGATACTTGCCAAAGAGAAATATTGAGAAGTTTGGGTATAATAGCCTTGGTGAGTTACACATATGGGATTTCTGGGCACGTAGATCTGACAGTGAAAAGCCTGAATCAGGTGCTGATGGAAATGATCTTTTTGTAGTTATCCATCACTGACATTCATGACAGAATAGATGAAAAAGTTCCAGCTAATCCTCAAAAAGCACACTCTGCAATATTTCCATTCAGATCCTGCATTTTCCTTTCAAATATTCAAACTGACTCAAGCCACACTGAATGGAAACAACCAAAATTCAAAGCATATAGACATTATTTCACCCACCTATAAAAATCTGAGGAGAATCCAAGATTCAGTGTTGGACAAAATTGTAACAAATTTGGGAGGAGATGCTCAGACCTTTTCAGAATTAACGTGGTTTATACTAGAGAAAAACATACAAATGTAAAATATGTAGAAAGTTGTCTTCTACATTATCAGTACTTAAGGATCATTGTAAAATCCATATGACAAAAGAATTATACAAATGTCCAGCAAATGACATGAGCCTTTTACATTAATCAAAATATAGAGCTCATTGTAAAATTTACACTGAAGAAAATGCTTTCAAATGTACAGAGTATGACAAGTCTCTTGCCCATTTGTTTACTCTTCATCTTCCTGAGAGAAGTGATTCAGGAGAGAAAACTTTCGTATATGAAGCATGTGGCAAGTCTTATACTCGGTGTTCAACACGTCATATTCATCAGAGGATCCACACTGGAGAGAAATCTTATAAATGTAAAGAATGTGGCAAGTCATTTAACAATGCCCCAAATTTTCAAGTTCATCAGAGAATCCATAGTGGAGATAAACCTTACAAGTGTAATATATATGAAAAGTGGAACCGGATATTGATCTAGACTGCTATAGCTTCTATATAAATATTTTTGTTTTGCTAATATTTGAGATTTTATAGAATATAATATAGATTATTTTGAAACTGCAATTACTCCCCAATTTTTATCAATTATCAATAAATACAATAAAATTTATGTTCAATTTCTGCTGCTTTGGAATATTAGATATGCCTTTTATACTGATATTGTGTAATTAGTGCTAGTTACTGCATTACAGATAATGTCTGAAAAAAATGTCATGAAAATACAAAGTAGATTGTTTTAGAAAAACTATAACAGGTTCAATCACTGGAAGTATATGTGGGGAAGAAAATAGGGCCTGAGTAGGTCTATGAGTGAACTAGATCTCTTTACATGGGCAGATCTAGATCAAGAACCATAGACATAGATATACACAAAAAGGTAAACAAACTTTCCCTCATTGCTTTAGGCTTGAAACATTACAAATCCTCCTGTGATCTTATGAAGATGTTAATAGTTTGGGTAAAAACTCTCCAACATAATTTGTTCTCTTCAGATGTTTAGGCCTCAACAATTCAAGGCTAAAGAGACTGAAAATACTGAGATGAGCCAAGCACGAGTATGTGCATAGCTTTAGATAGTAATCTTGCTATTATCTTTAGATAGTAATCTTCCTATTATCACTATGCAGTAAATCTTTTACTCTATTTGAATATAGGTATTACAAAGAGCTTCTGGGTTGTGGTTTCTCCTCAGAAAGCACAAAACACCTGATCCCAACTTTTCTTTGCATCCCTTTGTTAAATCTGTCTGTATTTTCTTCATTCTCACACCAATCCACTTAGATCTGTCACTGAAGACATACTATACAGAAAAGCAATAGCCAATAGTCTCTATTCAGACAAGGAAGGATTTATTTGAGGTTTGCAATGAATTGCATTCATAATTTCTCATTAAGGAAGAAAATTGACTGGTTTTTAAGTACTAATGAGCCAGAGAGTAAAACTTACTAAAAAAAAATTAATAGACAGAAATGAACAAAAACAACCATTAGCAAATTTTACCTGTTCTTTGAACATATGAAAGTAATGCCAAACTAGTCACCAGATAAACAAATGAATTGGAACTAATTTAAAAACCTGGAAAAATGACTCATGTATCCCAGAAACTGTTGTTTCTTCAAAGTCTGATCTCATTGTTTTGTCATGTATATGTGAATTTTTTATCTCTTTAAAACTCATGGAAGTTTAATTTATTTTAGCAAATATATTCATTAATACAATAAAAATCAACATCTAAGACAGAAAATTATCCTTTTCACTTAAAATTGCCCATTATTTGTACCTCCAAGAAAGGATAATTCAGATCATATATAATCGGGGCATGCTGCATGATTACTTTATGCAGAACTTTTTAGTGAACTAACTTGCACAATACTCATGTAGTCATATCTGATGGAAATGGCAGAAGTCATAAAACTGTCACAGCTGCTTGAAGAAGATCCAGCTAATCTAAGCCTCATGATGGCTGCCATGCCTTTTTTGTTTTTCATCTCAACTTGTTGCATACTTAGGGGACTTTTAATATTTGTACAATTTGAGGATATTGGATTGATTTGAAATTTCTTATGAATTATTTATGCCTTGTCCTAGGAGATCTGCTTCTAAATTTCCCTAGGAATGTCTGGAGCATACTACCCCTCCCAGTTTTAGAGATATAGCCTAATCTATTTGAGGTCTTTCTTAATCCTTAAAACATATAGAAGCCAGAGGTCTCTTTTAGAGGGTACAAAATATTCTTAAAACATCTGTTCCTGTAGTTTCTCAGGAACAAGATAATCAAAACAAATTAAACTTAGAGAAGTCAACAAGATTCAGTGGGCTAGAGGAGTTGGCCACAAATCAGATTTCAAAACTCTTCCCACTATACACTCTGGTAATTACATGACATATACAGCAACAAAGTGAAATCAGATAAAGTTACAACTGCCCCACACAGAAACATATTCAAGGGAAAAGAATGATGTGAAAAGATGATAAAAGTATGAGGTATCAGGAACTCTCTTTCTTAGAAAATTTAGCTCATGAAGAGTCATTGTGCTGTCTAAGACCAAGAAAAAAAAGAATGCCAGGAATAGACATATAAACAAACTCTATAAAAATATAAAATACAAGCATTGAGTTATGCCAGAAATTGAATAATGACTGCAGCAACTTTGGCCTGACGATTTTTCTTGGGCACTCTGATGATGAAGAGTTAATAATACACTGTAAGGAACATGGCAATCTGCTTACACTGGCTTGGAAATTTCATATTGGTCTAGAGTTCTAGAAGGCACAAAAGCTACCAGCCTGAGAATAGGCTGTCATATGCCTCTAAATTTGAATAAATTGGGTTATGGGGTTGATGAGGAAAATTGATTGTAAAAGATAAATATTTATCAGTGGTGACTAAACTTGATGAAAAAAGATTGTAAAAAGTAATTCTATTTTGTTATACTTCATCAATGTTGACTAGACTTATAACCCCAGATATGCAAGAGAAAATAGTTAATCACATGTCCAAAAACAAAAATGTTTTAATCTATGTTCTGGACCAATGTGAATCTATTCTTGCCCACTGGATTGTTCATAAAAATCACTCTGGTTGCTACTTAGCCAAGCTTCAAGATTCTCTAGGTGATCATCCCTGTTTTATCCCATCCATACCTACTCCTTACCTCCTCTCTGAGACTTGGCCACCATCAGGGCAGACTACTGGTACAAAACTATTTCAATAGTTATTATAGTATGACAGGGGTATTATATTTGAAAAAAATATTTGCCATATTATGTGAATGCATTATTTGTAGGACATTATTCATTCTTAAAATCCTACACACGGTATTTCCCAGAACTCTGCTTCTAATCTACTATTCATTATGCACTTTTACCTTTAACTTCAAGTATATTACACTAAAAATATGATGTAAAGAGTCAAACTCAAATTAATGCTTCTGATTTTGTGTGTGTATGTGTACATATGTCCATGTGTAGTCTTGTGCCTGCTGACATGTTCCTATAATGTAAAGAAATATTCAACCAAACAACATTAAGTCACTGAAGTTGGTCTGCTAAATTTAAGTGATCTAAGAAAATTTCGGGTGGAATATCAGCAAGTGGAAGAAAGGCTGATTATTGGCCCATGTTTCTATTATTTCAGTCACTAGTGGTGAACATGTGAACAAAATGCTACTTATCTCATCAAATCTGTATAATCTAAATAAGACATGTACTACAACTCTGATTATATCACAAAGGTATCATCTTCTGGTTTGGGCCTTCCTGCACTTATAACCTCCCAACAGTGGAACTTCTGAAAACAGTTCACAAATTTAACAGTTGAATCTTTGTGAGAAATTCTGGATCCCAACCAGTTTGTCTTGTTAACTAAATGATAAAATCTGAAATGAGCAAGAAAACCTGTATCACTACTGTAAGGATTATGTCCTTAATTACATCACCAGCCTGCGATGGCATCCCAGCCTAAAAAGCGGGTGTGCTCTCTCTGTTATCTCTTTTTTTGCACTCTCTCCTTCAGTATTATCCTCCCTCCATGCGGTCTCTCTGTCTCTCTGTCTCTGTCTCTATCTCTCTCCCTTTCTCTCCCAATAAAGCTCTAGAAAGATAGTCATGGCTCGTGACTCTTCCGTCACCCATACATCCAGCACTCTCCTCTGTTGGCATGACCATCACCCATCACAAGCACCACCATTAAACCAACAACTACTCTGCATGGAATTTTTTTTTTCATAATTTAATTGGTGCATTAGTTTAGTAACTACTGTGTTCTTTTTTTGAGGAAGTTCATTTTTCCACTCTGAGCAATCCTTAGTTTTTTAGAGTTCTTTGTGTAAAATTGAGGTCTCATGGGCTTTTCCTTTACCTTCTTCACATATCAGTTGATTTCTGCTTATTCAGTTCATGTTTAGGCAGCTATGTTTCTAACACTAAATGAGTGTAAATCTGACATAATAAGAGACACAACCTCACAAGAAATTCACTGAGCCTCTGACTGTTAAATATTTCTGTTACCACTTCCACAAAATTATCTAAGACACAGGTGCAGTCGTTGTTTTATAAACATGTCCATTGTGCCTGGGATCCACCACAATGATATTTTATTGGCTGTGGTTTTCTGTAGAGGACTTCATCTGTTGCGTGGAGAAATTACTTTAATGAGGGGTGTGGACTACACTGACATGTAAGTATGAGGACAAATGTTTTTAGATTATTTTTAGGAATTGTTCTGGTTCAGAAAATTAGTGTTTGTATGTACTCCTTTAATAACCATGACTTCGTTGGCACTAAGTAGATAAGTAGGCTTCTAATTCCAAGAGTAGCTTCCCTATTCTTAAGCAGATAGTGCTGTGGGATATTTTTCTGTACACTGTGAATATGTGTTACTCTGATTGATTGATTGATTGATAAATAAAGCAGCACTGACCTAGGGCAGTGGCAACTTATAGATTAATAAAAATGAGTTAAGTTATAAGAGATAGCTAGCAGGAAGCCTGCCATAGACCATGCAATTGGTAATTAATATTAAGTCTCTAAATGATTGTTTTATAAGTGACTGAGAAACCGTACTGGGAAACATTCTGGGTACAACATATTAAGTCCAATTAGAGAGTTGTTCATTATTTCTAAGATAAACATGACCCTACTGTTCTCTTAGTGTTATTAATGTTCCATAATGATCATTTTTCTGGTTCATAGGCATCCCAGATCCTTGACTGGTAGATTCTCTCATTTGAAAGCTTTCATGGAACCTTTATATTCCAAGAAATCTAGTAATCACAGAGAAGAAATTCAGGCCAGTTCTAGTTCAAGGAACCCTAATTCATGTTTCAGAAGTACATGGTATCTTCACTAATGGAGACTTACTTTCCAACTATGTGGGCAACTAACTGCAATAGTAATAGGCTTTCTGCTTTTCTGCTCTATGATAGCCCTGACCAACAAGTCAAGGCAGGTTTTCTCCTTTCACATCACTGGGTTATTGATTAGTTGATCTCTAGATCTTTGATGAGTATTGCCACTCCCCATGAGAAAAACTCTTTTAAAATATATGTGTGTGTTCATACATAGATTTAAGTGTATTGCAGAGATTAGTTTACATGAATAAGTAATATTGTGACTCCTTGTGATGCTTTCAAACATTTGTAGTGTTAATTACCTGTTTATTTTTATGAAGAATGGTTAAATTTTCACTTGCCTTGGGGCAATTCTTAGATCAAAATCCATGTATAGGTTCAATAATTGGTTCTTTGCAAAATCCTCTTGTTATGATAAAATTGTTTTCTAACTCAAATGATTTTAGAGATTCTGAGGGATAAATATTTAACTTTTTAATAATTATTTTATTTAGTTTTAATTTAAGAAATTGCATGCTATGTAATTTGCTCATTTTTTCCCATAATTCCCCCTCAAATTCAAAGCACATACTTACACTTTGGTGTAAAAAATATTGCTGTAAGTTTTAATTTTTTTACATAGGCTGACTGATGAAAATTTGAGAAACTATGGAATTTTCCTGCTATAATGAAAATAATATAAAATTCATAGGAAATAATGAGAGTTGGAAGACACTTTACAAAATAAAAAAATGACCCAGACTCTTAAAAAAACTTTTTCCTGTACATAAGTCCTAGATTTTTGTTTTGGTGTGCATACATTTCAGGAAGGCTTTGGGGTATTTATCAATACTGAACGAGTTCATTGAGATTGTGAATAAGTACTAAAAGGAGGGTTAAAAAGAGAATAAACCTACCAGGTAAACTGAAGGATCATGGATTACTGGAAGTTGTCCATTTAGAAAAGATAACAAGGGAAAAGGGGGACATGAAGAGAAGAATGTATGAATGCAGATAAGAAAATAAAATGCCACTATGAAACCCTGTACATTGTTTCCTAGTTAACAATATCAAAAATAGAGACCCTGAAACATTATGTAACCAAAGGCTTGGAGGAAGATGAACCACCTTCAGGAATTATGAGCAAAATAAAATGGGGAACATTCCAGTAATATGGGACTGACTTACATCAGAAATGTGGAAATCATCGGCTTCCTGCAGGACTTGAGGAAATGAATCAAAACCTGACATATCAATAAGCAGCTGGTAATCCAATAAATAAAGTGCCAGCATCAGGGGTACCTAAGACCCAGAAGAAATCAGAAGCTATTAGTCAGTTGCTATAAAATTTACAACACAATAGATTTAAAAAAAGGGCATAATCTCAGTAATGAGTGAAGATGGCAAAGTTTGACCTCATGTAAGTTAATAGGCTTTTTTATGGCAACATGAATATGATCCAATATGCAACACTTTTTTTTTAACAAACTGGTAAGAAAAGGAACATTACAGGTACTCATCATAAAAGAGTAATGACTATGTAAAGTGATAGATGGTTTAGGAAATATTATTTGATAACTATATGTATTATATAGACATTTCTGAATCTACATCATAGGCTAACTAATGAAGATGAATAGGTTGCAGTGATTTGAAATTGAATAATGAAATATGAAGCTTGACATGCACACAACCTGCATTTCCCCAATATTACAAGGATGGCATAAAGCTTTTATACAGTAGAAATCATAAATTCAGGGTAAGGGAAAGACAAAAATATAGGAAACAGTGGAGTATTTTTTATAATTATTTTGTAGGTGAGAGTTGAGTTATTGTAATCTGCTGTGGGATGGTCTGTATGTCAAGTGTGTTGCTGATTAGTCAGTAAATAAATCACTGATTGGCCATTGGCTAGGCAGGAAGTATAGGTGGGACTAACAAGGAGAAGAATTCTGGGAAGTGGAAGGCTGAGAGGGAGACACTGCCAGCCGCCACCATGACAAGCCACTTGTGAAGATGCCGGTAAGCCATGAGCCATGTGGCAAGGCATAGATTAATGGAAATGGATTAATTTAAGCTGTAAGAACAGTTAGCAAGAAACCTGCCACGGCCATACAGTTTGTAACCAATATAAGTCTCTGTGTTTGCTTGGTTGGGTCTGAGCGGCTGTGGGACTGGCAGGTGAGAGAGATTTGTCCTGACTGTGGGCCAGGCAGAAAAACTCTAGCTACAAATGGCGCCCAACGTGTTGGCAAGAGTTTCCACCTAAAACCTGAGTAAAAAGATTCTAAAACGGAGCTAAAAACAGCTCCTAGTTGTCTCTTTTAAGCTAGCAGCAGCCTGTGTGTTTGAGCTACTATGGCGGGTTCCTGGCGTGCATGCTCGATCTGCAGTATGGTGGGAATGAGGCCTCTGCAAGTGGCACATTAAGCTGTGTGGTGGATTTAGCCTTTGCTAGTACAAAACAAAAACAAACAAACAAAAAGAGGTTTCTGGGCTACACGCTGCTTTGATAGAAGCAGAGACCCACTATTTCTGAGAGTTGATGGCTCCCAGAGCTGGCGGAAAACGTACTACAGCCATGTTGGGAAGCTGAAGTGGCGGAACCAGCAGCCACAGTGCCAGTGCCGCCATTTCAGGCTTAGAAGGCTGCAGTTTAAAGCAATAGGCTCAAGCTAGTATAAAAAAATAAGCCACGTAAAGATGGCTACCACACAGAGAATCTGGATTATGTTCTCTTTGATATTCGTAACTGAAGAAAAACATTTTATTACAAAAGCTGTTGAGTTATGCCAAAATATATATTTTAAAGGTACCTTGACTTCAAAATTTGAATGTAAGGATATGTTGCTTTGGAAAGGAGGCTCTGCTTTTGTTTCCACAGAAAGCCAGAGGCTATGGATTTGTTCCAGATTAAGATGCATCAGGTTTGACCAGCCAAGACCACCTGAAAGGTCTCCGATGACACCATGGCCCAGATGATGCAACATCCAGAACCATTTCAAGGCAACTGGCTCAGACGATACACCCTCATGGACTACTCCATAATGCTAAAATATTCTTTGTGTCCCCATAAGATACAGCGCCCCCCTCCAGCAGGAAGTAGTAAGAGAAGCTATGCCCAAATTCCCAAATATACCAAGCTGACTTTGGAGATATGTAAAGGTTAAATCCTTCCTTTTTAAGAAAAGAAAAGGGGAAGTGCTGTGGGATGGTCTGTATGTCAAGTGTGTTGGCTGATTGGTCAGTAAATAAACACTGATTGGCCATTGGCTAGGCAGGAAGTATAGGCGGGACTAACAAGGAGAAGAATTCTGGGAAGTGGAAGGCTGAGAGGAAGACACTGCCAGCCGCCACCATGACAAGCCACTTGTGAAGATGCCGGTAAGCCACGAGCCATGTGGCAAGGCATAGATTAATGGAAATGGATTAATTTAAGCTGTAAGAACAGTTAGCAAGAAGCCTGCCACAGCCATACAGTTTGTAACCAATATAAGTCTCTGTGTTTGCTTGGTTGGGTCTGAGCGGCTGTGGGACTGGTGGGTGAGAGAGATTTGTCCTGACTGTGGGCCAGGCAGGAAAACTCTAGCTACAGTAATCAATTTCCTTTAAAAAAAGAAGGCAAACTGTGTATGTATGAGGTTTGAAACTTAGTGTAACATTAATTGTTGGTGTGTTAAAATGAATTCTTTGTACAATTGAATTAATTAAGTCCTGTTTTGTAAAGCCAACTTAAATATAAGGGCCTTTTGCAGTCTCCCATGTGTATAAAAGTGCCAAAAAGGATGATGATGTTACAGAATCTAATTTGACTGTGTTCACTAAAAACAAAGATATTTGCAGTGTGTTGAGATCTCATTTTGGTACATTTTTCCATTTGTGCTTCTGTTTCTCTACTTTAATGCTTTGGATGGTGGCCCTCCCTCAAAGTGAGAGAAAGTTTGCCAGAAAATATATTTGTGGGTCTCACTGCAGAGTAGCAGAATAATATTATTATATAATGGGACATGGAAACCAAAGGAGAAACTCAGTGGAGATGGTAGTGGTGCGCATGTTGCCTTGATATTTCTTGACCACTAAAAACTAAAATTTTTAGGGAGTTAGTGAACCTTCAGCTGTGAATACCCCAGAGAGTCTTCCTGTTATTTTCATTAAAGACCTCAAGTGTCCTTAAATCAATCATCCCAGGGAAAAGAAAAGTAGTAGAATGGTCCCTAAGATGTCTTACCTAAAGCTGTGATCAGACTCCATTTTAAATACCAATGTTCATGAGTCAGCAATAGCAGGTCAATTCAGCCACATTCCCAGGACTATGTTGAAATCCTTAATTTGGCTTTATTCTATCTCCATTTTTAAATGTCAATCCTTATAACTTAGCAATAGGAGGACAATTAACCTGAATTCCCTTTATGTTATTAGGAGCAAAGGCACCTAAATTCAGAAAGGAGAACCTTGGGTTTGGTCTGCATCCAGGAGCTCCTGGGATTCAGCTTCTCTGTTCTGGTATGTGTCAGGAAGGGAGACCATTTTTGTTTTCTAATTTCCACATCCTTGGTCTGGTAGAAGATGGAATGTAGGTTGCATTGATTTCAAATCCATATTATCATTGAGATTGGTAAAATTTACAATAATGTTTACTGAAATGATAAATACAGAAGGGTATAGAGGATTGTTCAAGTGTAGATGTGTGCTTCAAGTGTGGGATATGTTGACTGTTCTTACATTAATGCTTCATTTGCAGAACTCTGAAAATGTTTCTTTTCCCTCAGTTTTTACAGAATTCATTTTCAGTATAAATTCTATCAATGGTTGCAAAACCTGAAATGTTTATGAAATTTGTGATGGTTTAGGTAATCATATACAGTCAATTCCTATTCAGAATGCATTTGAGTTATCTTCTATAATAGCCATGTCCTATGAAGGTTTCCTGCAGGGATTTATTGGCTTTTTTAGGTAATACTAAGAAAGAGGCAAAGTAAAATAGGGTGGAATTCCTTGGCGAAAATAATGTTTCTAGTAGTATTTTTAAAATGAATTGCTGCTCTCTTACATGCTTAGATGACTATTTAAATCAATATTTTGCAACAATCCTAGTGCTTTGACCTATTAATAAATTTCCTCATGTTGTTGTGACTTACAGTCATAAAATTATTTTTATTGCTTCTTCATGAATGTAATCTTCCTACTGTTATGAAACATAATGTAAATATCTGATATGTAACTGCTGTGAAAGTGTATTTTGTCCTGAAAATGGTCATGCCCCACATGTTGAGAACTACACATTTGAATTCATTACAAAGTTCTGAATGGAATGATTCAGTTACACTCAGATGTAAAATTTTATCAAAAGTAAGATTTTATTTTTATTGCCATTTTATATTTATCTAGACTCAAAGAGGCATTTACAGTGTTTCTCTTTGTTAGGTACAAAGCTCTCCTCTAGTTCTGAAACCTGATAGCAATCTCTTCATGGAGGCTAATGTAGATTTTGTTGACTTTGCTGAGGTCTATGCTTTCTCACTGTTTTTCTCTTAGCACTAACAGTTTTGAGAAAATTCTCTGCTTTGAAGGGTAGGCCACTGAATTCTAGGACACTGGTACATGGGAGAGAATGTGAGACTTGTCTCCTCTACCTACATGTCTCATTTAACCAGAACCAATATATTTAATCAAGAAGTATCTATTATAGTTGAAAACATTAAAATTTAGGAAGTAATAACTCATTGTGATCATGCATCTATTACATATATAATATCTGGCATGAAGCATACATTGCAATGCAGTGTGAATTCTGATGTTGGAAGTTTAGTTTACATCTTGTCTTTTTAAATCATTGCTGGTCCACAGATTTTAGGATACCCTTCTTTTGCATGGAGTTAGATAATTTCTCTCAACATGTTAGAAGACAAGCCATCTTCTTCATTAATGTATTTTCTATGTTAATATTACTATATTTAATTGAGATATCATCATGTCAGTATATATTCTATTGTCCTTTTTTGCTTTATTCTTAATTTCTCTTGTTCTCTGCCCTCTCCACTCCTTTCAGTCTTTCCATTCTCCTAGGACTCTTTTTTAACATTATTACTTATGCATAAGGGATTACACACATCTTGATAAAATTATTCTCAATTATAAAATAAACATGTTATACAACCAACCTGGTCAAGGAATACAGGCTCCACCTATAACCTGGGGTTCCCAAGCAAGAAAATCAGACACAGCTCCAAAAATTCCCCCTCGCTTGAACAGAAACCAGGGGAATGGGACTGGTGAAACACAGGCCCCCAGTCTTTGTGGAAATAAAATCAGATGCTAACCCAGGCAAAGTTAACCCATACCCCACGTCACTAGAAGCAAAGAAAGGAATAACTCTCCATATAAGAACGTTTAAGAGACTTGGAGTCCTACATCCAATCCAGTCAGTGTGGAACACTCTCCTATTACCAGCCAGGAAACCCCACTCTGGGGATTACAGGCCAGTCCAGGACTTAAGGGGATTGAACAAAAGAGTGGTGGATATACACCCCAACGTGCCTAACCCACATACCCTGTTGAGTTCACTGCCCCCAGACTGGCAATGGTACTCTGTTTTGGACTTGAAAGATGCCTTCTTTAGCCTCCATATGGCCTCAAAAAGCCAACCATACTTTGCTTTTGAATGGCATGACCCAGAGATCAGGGTCAGTGCACAGCTGACATGGACCAGATTCCCCCAAGGTTTCAAAAACTCCCCAACCATATTTGATGAAGCTCTTCATGAAGACCTGGGTGAGTATGGCACCCAAAATCTGAACATCAGTTTATTACAGTATATAGATGACTTGTTGATTGCTGCCACTGACAGAGCAACCTGCCTTAAAGGGATTGAAAACCTGCTGATGACCCTAGCAAGCCTAGGGTACCAAGCTTTGGCCATAAAGGCCCAAATCTGAAACAGATTGGGTATTTAGGGTATGTCCTTAAGGAGGGTTAAAGATGGTTGTCAGATGCTCAGAAGGCGACAGTCTTGAAAATACCTGCTCCTACAATACCCAGACAGGTGAGAGAGATTCTAGGGATGGCAAGATTCTTCTGCCTCTAGATTCCTGGGTTTACTGAGTTGTCCAAGCCCCTATATGATGTTATTAAAAACACAATGGACTTTGTCTGAACAGAGAAGGAACAAAGGGCATTTGAGGGTCTAAAATGAAAGCTTCTAGAAGCCTCAGCCCTAGGCCTACTGGACATCAGCAAACTCTTTCACCTTTATGTGGATGAGAGTAGGGACATTGCCAAAGGAGTCCTCACTCAAATGCTAGGACCATGGAAGAGGCCAGTGCCATACTTGTCAAAGAGGCCAGACCCAGTGGTCACAGGATGGCACCCATGTTTAAGAATAATTGTAGCCATAGCGCTGTTGTTCAAAGATGCTGACAAATTAACTCATGGTAAAAAAAAAAAAACTTACTATTACCACCTTGCATGCCCTGGAAGGAGTCCTTAAGCAGCCCTCAGATTGGTGGATCAGTAATGCATGGATCACTCACTACCAGGTGCTCCTTCTTAACCCAGCCAGACTGACTTATCAGGGCTCCAGCAGCCCTGAACCCAGTCACCCTACTACCTGACCATGACCTAGAGACTCCACTCCATGACTGCACAGGAATTCTGGCTCAAGCGCACTATATATGCCCAGACCTGCAAGATGTCCTGCTACCAGATGCAGAGGAAAACTGGTTTACAGATGGGAGCAGCTATGTGTGTAATGGACAAAGGTATGCAGGAGCAGCAGTGACCACCAGTGAGATAGCTGTGTGGGACACTACACTGCTGCCGGGAACTTCAGCACAGAAAGCCCAATTAATAGCTCTGACCAATGCCTTCCAGCTTGGGATGGACAAAATACTAAACATCTACACTGATAGTAGGTACACATTTGCCGCCTCACATATCCATGGGGCAATATCCATGGAGAGAGGACTATTGAGTGCAGAGGGAAAGACCATTAAAAATAAACAGAAAATCCTAGAATTACTAAAAGCCTTCTGGGTGCCAAGAAACTGGCAATTATGCATTGCCTGGTATAAGTAAATTTGTTTCAACTCTGTGGATTTGACCCCAGATTTTAAGACCAAAATGTGAGTTTTGCAACTCTGGGGAAAGGTGTCCTGACTACCTGGGGTGTCAGGCAACACCTTGAGCTGCTTAGGACAGCTCTGATAGCTGAAGCTGAAAGGAGGCAGTTAAACACTGGAGGGCAAGGTATCCAGGACACCTTGAGCTGCTCAGAACAACAGCTCTGCCCTGAAGGTATCCTGGACACCTGTGGCTGTATAGCACAGCTCTGATGGCTAGAACTGCAAAAAGCAGACCAACCCTGGAAGAGAAATTTATCTGACTTCTCAGGAGAATCAAGCCTGGAACTGCTTCAGCAGGGAAGGGTATCCTGACTGTTCAGGAAAGTCAGGTTATACATGGTGTGATGGGGTATGGTCTCCCTGCAGGATATAGCAATCTTGCTCCTCTCCTGGAGAGCCACTACAGCTGAGCTTTGCTCAGCCCCCACTTAAGGGGGCTTCTTAGCAGAGCTTTGGTTCTCTGACCTAAGATGTTGCTTCTTTTGCTTCAGTCTGCAAAAGGGAAAACCTCTGCAGATATGTAACAATCTCCTCTGGCTCTGGAGAAGTGTTACTTTTTCAGCTCTCTCTTGCTCTGTCCACTGAGGGACTTCTCAGCAAACATCTGCTGCTCAGCTTCTCTTTGCTCTTCTCTTTCAGCTCTTCCTTGTTTTGTCCACTGAGGGATGTCTCAGAAAGGATCTTCTCTGTGCCAGTGAATGAAGATCTTCATACCCAAAACTCTTTTGAGAAAGAGATTTATTTGGGAAAGAGGAGTCCAGAAGAGTATCTGCCTTTACCAGGGTGGAGAGAACAGTCTTTTTTCTAACAGATGAGGCAGGGCAGTTTACATAAGATGTCTTGGGGGTGGAGTCAACCAGGGGTTGACTTGGGGCACTGTTCTGCTCTGTGATTGGTTGGTTACAATCTCTTGTAAAGAAGGCCCTGAACAGACTGAAACAAACTCTGTCTTTCATTGGCTTCATCTGAGCCATTTTCCATTAGTTCTGTGCTCCAAGGTCAGGATGGGTTTCTTTAGCCAGCACATTTTCCCTACACTCAGGATACCAGAAAGGAGAAGGGTCAATTCAACAAGGAAATAATTTGGCAGATCAGACTGCAAAACAGATGGCAATAACAGGCACCATATAATCCCTTTGCTTGTGAACCCCAGGGCCCGTGACCCTCCCTCTTGACCCCAGTACATGGATAAAGATGAAGCAAGGGTGAGCCATTGCAACAAGTTCAATATCTGCCCTTGCCACTCCCTGACGAGCCAAGGATCCATTACTGCGGGGATGAGCACATTGCATTTTGCAGTAGCTGGTGATGCAAATCCAGTGTATGGATGTCCTGGGCTGCCCTGACAAAGGGAGACCTGATCACAGTGTGGGTAGGAGACACAAAAGACCTGGCGACTGGGTTTTGTGAGAACCAACAATGTGGGGCCTGTTATAAAGAGTGCTTTCCCACCTATCCTTTGGCCACCGCTGGTTAGTGCTGCAACTCCCTAATCATCCAGTTCACTGAGGCTGGTAAGCAAGCAGATTGGAACACTGGAAATACATGGGGACTGTGGTTGTATTTGTAGGGGGCTGACCCTTTCTTCACCTTTACCATAAAGCGTACCCTCACGCCAGTCATAAATGCAGTGAGAGAACCAACCCTGTGCTTAGCCTGCAAATAATGCCAGGTCCTACCAAGCTAGCCCCAACTGTAACCAGACACCTGGCCTTGTCTAGAGGGCCTTGCCCTAGCAGACCCATAGAGCAGGCCTCTTCTCTGCCGATGGAAACCTTGGACAGGAATCCCCTGTACACCCTCCTTCAGAAATCCTTCCTGCTCCTGAATACATTCATGCCTGACCTAACCATTTCATGTTGGCTCTGTTATGATGCTCGGCTCCGTTTTTACTAGGGGGCTGCAATGGAGGGGGATTATAAGATAACTACTAACCCCTAGGAGTGCTGATGGCAAACTTACCCTCCAGTAGGTACAGGGCCAAGACCTTTGTGTAGGAACAGTCACAGCTAAGTACCAGGTTCATTGCAACAACACCAAACCTCTTCCTGACCAGACTGGTTACCTGTGAACCCTCAATGACACTTGGTGGGCATGCTCTACAGGGCTGACCCCCTGTACACATGTTCAGGTCCTTAACAAAACCCAATGTTTCTGTATATTGGTCTGGCTTATGCCACAGTTGATATACCACTCTGAGGAAGAATTAGACAACCTTATTGGACCAGTCAGCCCCTGAAGATTAAAAAGGGAGCTGATAAAAGCCCTTACTCTAAATATATTGTTGGGAGCCAGTTTAGCTGGGTTTGGGGACAGGAGCTGATGCTTTAATCACTCAACAGTGGCACTACTCAAGCCTACAAGAGTTCATAGATGAAGACATAGAAAAACTATAATTCCAGATCTCTCACCTCCAGGAATCTCTAGCCTCCTTAGCAGAAGTTTTTCTGCAGAACAGGAGGGGGTTAGCATAGGGAAAAAGGGCTGGTTAGAGAAACCCACCCTGACTCTGGAGCCCAGAATTAGGGAAGGATGGCTCTGACTTGTGAAATCAACCAATCACAGAGCAGGACAGCAGAATCCTGGCCCTAGGGCTCAGGATCAGGGAAAGAAACACAGCCTGTGTTTTGGACCTGGGCCAGAGAAATGAACCAAGGAAACATGCCCTGACTCTGAGACTAGTACCAAAGAAACACTCTTGGCCCCCAGAATCAGAGTCAGTGAATGAAATGTGCCCTGGCCTTAGAGGTAGTGACAGAAAGGTAAGTAAGGCCAGTGAGAGAAACACAGTTCAGCTCAGATCAGAGCCATCTCTGCCCCTGTCCAACTGACTTGCGAAATCAACCAATCACAGAGCAGAACAGTAGAATCCTGGTCCTAGGGCCCAGGACCAGGGAAAGAAACACAGCCTGTGTTTGGGACCTGAGCCAGAGAAATGAACAGTTTATCCCCAAACCCAGAACCCAGGAAATATGCCCTAACTCTGAGACTAGTACCAAAATACCACTCTTAGCCCCTAGAATCAGAGTCAGTGAAAGAAATGTGCCCTGGCCTTAGAGGTAGCCTCAAAAAAAACAAGAAAGGCCAGTGAAAGAAACACAGTTTGGCCCTGAAATCAGGGCCATCTCTGCCCCTTGCTCACAAAACTGGCCATTCCCTAGGCAGAAAATAAACTAACAAATCACAGTTGACTCCACCCCCAGACATCCTATATAAACCGCCCTGCCCTGTCAGTTGTGAGCTGTTCTCTCCACCCTGGAAGAGGCAGCTACTCTCCTGGACTCCTTCTTCCCAAATAAAACTCTTTCTCAAAAGAGTATTGGGTGAAGACCTTCACTTACAGCTGAACAGAAGAACCTTGCTGGGACGTCCCACAGTGGACTGAGCAAGGGGGAGCTAAACAGAAGAACCTTGCTGGGATGTCCCATAGTGGACTGAGAAAGGGGGAGCTGAACAGAAGAACCTTGCTGGGACATCCCATAGTGGACTGAGCAAGGGGGAACTGAACAGAAGAACCTTGCTGGGACGACCCATAGTGGACTGAGCGAGAAAAAGCTGGTAACACTGAGCCAGAGATTGTAGCTCTCCAGGAGAGGAGCAGGATTGCTGTGTCCTGCGGGGAAACCATCCCCCATCATACCATCATACCAGGTATATCCTGACCTTTCCGAAATACCCTGACTTTCCCGAAGAGTCAGGATACCCTTCTTTGCTGAAGCAGTTCCAGACCTGACTCTCCTGAGAAGTCAGAAAACCTTCCTTTCCAAGGTTGGGCTGTTTCTTTACAGTCTTAGCCATCAGAGCTATGCTAAACAGCTCCAGGTGTCTGGGACACCTTCAGGGCAGAGCTCTTGTTCTAAGTAGTTCTGAGGTGTCTGGGATACCTCGCCCTCTAGGGCTGAACTGTCTTCAGTTCAGCCATCACAGTTGTGCTAAACAGCTTCAGGTGTCCGGGACACCTTCAGGGCAGAGCTCTTGTCCTAAGTAGCTCTGAGGTGTCTGGGATACCTCGCCCTCTAGGGCTGAACTGTCTCCAGTTCAGCCATCACAGCTGTGCTAAACAGCTTTAGAGCTCTTGATCTGAGCAGCTCTGAGGTGTCCTGGATACCTCGCCCTCTAGGGCTGGACTGTCTCCTCGCAGTTTCAGCTATCAATTTACTAACATTTTGGTGCCAAAACCCAGGACACCAAGCCCAGAGCTTTTGCAGTTTACTAACATTTTAGTGCCAAAACCCAGGACACCAAACCCAGAGCTTTTGCAGTTTACTTACAGTTAGATTTAATATTCCTGAAAGAAAAGGGATAACGTGTTGCACTGGGTGAAGAATGTTGTTTCTATGTGGACCAATTGGGAGTGATAAAAGACTCAGTGACCAAGGTTTGAGAAGGCTTAGCAAAGAGAAAAAGAGAACAAGAAGCTAACCAGGGATGGTTTGAGACCTGGTATTCTAATTTCTCCTGGTTCACTACTTTGATTTCTAGCCTCCTTAGGTCCCTTATAATTTTGGTACTGTTATTGACATTCAGGTCTTGTATCTTGAATAAGTTGGTACAGATCATGAAGCAGAGGTTGGGGATGATGCAAATCATGGTACAATGTGGCTATACACCTGTTAGCATTACTGAGCCCTATACAACATCAGAAGAGATAGAACAAGAGTCTTAGGAGTCACATTAGGCCCATGATTGAGCCGCTGTAGAATCATAAGGGGGAAATATGAGACTAAAGCTCCTCCATTTTAAAAATAAATTCTCCAATTTGTGAGCCAATGATAAATGGTGACAAACAACCACCCCCCTAGCAGTAAGATGAAGATAAGGTTTCTGGAAAGTCCCTAAAAAGTGAGCCAATCAGAAATGCACCTGTATGGAAATCCCCTGCCATTTTTTGACAGTTGTCTTTTAATAGGAAAAAAAAAACTACACGTGCAACAGTATTAACACACATTTCTTCCTATCTAGACAGCTCTGAGTTTCAGTTCTTTGCCTTGGGAGGTGGCCTGTATACACCTACAACCACAGCATGGTCCCATTCACAGGGTTCTAACATCAACTGCTCCTGGGGCTTCATGTTCTCTTGCTGCATCTTCTTCACTTCGGATGCAAACACAGCTTCTGCTGAGGCCATGGAATCAATGCAGTTGGCCTTAATGGAAATCATAAAATGTCCTCCATTCCGCAGGAAGGTGTGGGCATTCAGGGCCACAATCCGGGTTTGGTCTGGCTGCACTACATCAGCAAAGATCACATCCACCATTGTGATAAGCATGCAGTATTTGTGTGGATGCTCAGCATCTTCAATCACAGGAATAATGTTGATCCCTTTCTTGGCCAAGTTGATGAGGTCACGGCCAGAATGGTAGGAGAACTCAACTACATAGACCAGACCATCCGGGCCAAAAATATCAGAGACATGAGAGACGGTGGTGCCTGAGGCTGCCCCAAGGTAGAGCACCTTGGCCCCTGGCTTGATGTGGATCTGGTCTACGTCCCCCAGGATTGCTGCTGCCAGCTTGGAACAGAAGGGGTTCCAGGCTCGGTACTCAATTTTGTCATCTCCCTATAAAATAGAGACTCTTCTCCCCATATGCGGATTCTCTGGGGACCAGATTCTTTGTGACAAGGGCATCGTCCTTTCTGCGACAGATAAAGATGCCTTCATGCCGATGCGGTTCCACCATGACATTCTTCCCTGACTGGTTGCCTCTTTTGCCTACCCGGCCACCACCTCGACCCCAGGCGCCCTCAGACTGGAAGCCTCCACCTTGTCCACTTCCTCCACCTCCTCATCCCTGGAAGACTCCACCTCCACATCGACCTCGATCTCAACCTCCATCAAAGCCTCCTCGTCCCCGCCAAAGCCTCCTCATCCACCTTGTCCTCCTCCTCTACTGCCTCTGTCACCAAAGCCTCCTCTGCCACCAAAGCCACCCCCATGGGGGCTGAAACCTGGCATCATCATTGCATTTGGTCACGTGGCTCTGGCAATCTGCAATGTCCCTTGTTCCACGAGTGTCAGGCTTTTTCTCCCCTGCCATTTTAAATTTGTGGTTTTTGCCTTTAAAAGCTGTGCTCAATTCAGGCTGAGGATGTCCTCCAGCATCCACTATGTTGGGTGTGCTTGATGAGGTCCCCTCCTAGTTTTGGATTTGCTCCTCATTAAAACCTTGCTTTTGCATTCTGGTACACTCATCTTTGGTGGTCTCTCTGCTGGTTACAATCTGGGCACAACACTGTGACCTTTTTATACAGTTCCTCATAATGTAGTGACCCACTTATCTATAAAATTATTTTCACTGCTACCTGATTAACTATATTGTTGGTCCTCTTACAAATTGTAATACAAATATCTTTGCTTTCTGATGGTCTTAGGCCAGTCCTGTAATAGGGTCATTTAATCTCCTAAAGGGAGCCATGACACCCAAGGTTGAGAAACACTGCTCTAAACTGATATAAATCAATCAATCAATCAATCAATCAATAAATCAATCAATAAATCAATCAATAAATAATAGCAGTTAAGAAAAAGAAAATGAAATTCTTAAACCAGGAAACATTAAAAAATAGAAAAAAATATCAGGAATACATTTGAAGAAAATGAATTTTTAAAATAATATCAATAATTGACATTTTAAATGGTAAAAATAATTGGAAGAACATTTAGCTGTACTGACTTTGAAGCTCAGTAGATACTTCCAAGTAATGCCATTAATATGAGACTGTATGACTATGTCCAATGTAAAATGTTAGCCAGTGAGTACTGTAAGGTGGCACATGGAGTTACAGTCAATGGCCTGTGTCTGAAACCGGTCAGCTTATTTAACTGTGTCAACTATGATTGCAAATATTTGCACAGCAGAGTTCTTGAATTGTAAAGTGAATACATAATTGTTCAAGATATCCTTAAACTGTACACCTGCCAATTCTGTCTGTCTTCATTCACATGGAGGGAGTTAATACATATAGGAAAATTACAGACAAAGTCACTCACCATGCCCTATCAGTCCTTGTTTGTAAAGGAGACCCGTGAAACTCATTACTTAATATGCCCTCTGAGTTAGGTATTTTCTAGTCTGTTTCCCCCAGCAGTGTACATAGTACACTGTTCCTACTCTTCTGGTCTGAGGGAGAAGCCATGTTGCACACACAAATCTTTTTACTGTCACTGCAATGGACAGCCCACTATATGACACAAATTGGTAATTTTAGAACTGTGTGGTGTTGCAGGCCTGTAATCTAAGAATTTAGGGTGATTAGTCAGGAGGATAAGAAAGGCAATGCCCTGTGGGGCTACAGACAGGATTCAAATCCACCTCTATGATTATAAGTGTCCTTGACTCAAAATTCCTTTTCAAAAAGGCTGGAGATGCAGCAGTTGTAGAATTATGATACCTTCATGGCACACAAGGACATAATGTTAGTTGTGTCCCCTATGTGGCCCCCATAATGGCCCCTTGAGCAGCATGTTAGAGGACTTTCCTGGAAACCAGTAAAGGAATTCTTTTCCTGTCTACAATTGAGAGTTTGGTCTTGACAAGTGGCCCTCTGGAAGGGTATCCCAATACTTCCACCTGATAACTCAAATTCAGTTGGAAGAAAACAGTTCAGTCACTGCCCCCATCCCATAATGCCAGTTAGGCTTAAACCTTAAGAGGGAGGTCTGAGAAGAACTGAAGGTAAAAATCAACTAGACAATTTAGGGTAAAAAGAAACCCTGAAGAAAACTAAGCAGTTGCTTTCTTAACTAACAGCCAGAAGTGTCACTGGGACTCTGAGGATTTCATCCTTGACAGAGGCCAAAGATGCTAAAAGCATTTTGAGAGCTCTGATCTCCAATGATAAGTAATTCTACATGCCTTAAGAAGAAGGAAAGTTAAAAGTAGTAATGAAGGCTTCCAATGGCGGAGGGGTCACCAACTGGATCAGGCCCTCTGAGTGGGTGAGACAGTTGATTGGCCTGATCTGTTTGGGAGGCATCCAGGCAGTGGCACTGGGTCCTGTGCTCATTGCATGAGTTGGCTGTTTGAAACCTGGGGCCTATGCAGGGTCCCTTGGCTCAGCCTGGGAGGAGGGGACTGGACCTACCTGGACTGAGTCCACCAGGTTGATCTCAGTCTGTGGGGAAGGCTTTGCCCTGGAGGAGATGGGAATGGGGAGGCAGGCTGGGGGGAAGGTGAGGGGGGCGGGAGGGGGGAGAACAAGGGAATCTGTGGCTGACATGTAGAACTGAATTGTATTGCAAAATAAAAATTAAAAAAAAAAAGATCCCTTGGCCAGGAGAACAGGATTTTTGTCCTGGGTACAGAACTAATATTTCGGTGGGGGATATGTCAATCTCTTGGCCAAGTAACCTAGTCTGTGAAGTTCAAGAAATGGCCACTTAGGACATTTATCAATCACTTATAAACGGTTGTACATTGGCAAACCAAACTACAGTGAAAACTGAAAATTTTTATGGCTCCTTCCCACCCCTCCATTTCTGTGCTGTGAGCATCAGTAGTTGTAATATATGGACAATGAATTCCCATTCATACACAAGCACCTCTGCCAAACCACTCCACTTCAACCCTGGGCTGAACTAGAATATTCATTGCCCCGTTTCTTTTGCCTTCTCACTGAGCAGGCAAGGTCCAGCCTAGAATTCCTGACACATTTGTGCTTACAGGCAGAAAATAGATGGTGGAGATGATATAATGATAATCACCAAAATTATGTTAAGAAATTGAAAAAGGCTTTATGGCCATGTGCTCCAGAGACTAGAGATTTGTATAAGAGAACAAGGATTACTTATAGCTTTTCTCTAAGCCTAAACATCTTAAACCTGGAAAATAACAGTCTTGTTAGGATCACACCATTATACCCAGATCTTCTATCTTGGTTCAACTAGAGTTAACTACAGTAATTCGGTTTCATGAAAGTTCAGTTCTTTAAATTGATTCTTGATTGCATGGTCTTAGGCAGTCAGGGCACTTATTGATCATCTAACATTGATTACTTCAGTACTCATTGCTAATGTCAACTAATGTCACAGCAGAAAAGCTTTCACCCACTTTCTTCCTTATTTATTTCTTTGCTATGTCTAAACCTGATTAAAGTTGGCATGTGAACTCAATTATTGCACAGGTTCCTCTTCACTTGTAAGGTCCAAATAAATGCCAGAGAGTTTGGAGCATATTCACTCACTGGTCTATTTTTCTTTCTCACTAACCAGTCAAGACCCAGACTAGAATGAATGGCAGGACTGTCTTCCCAGCCCTTGGCAGCATAGTCAGGATTAAATGATCAAAGCAATTTTCAATTACCTTGTGTGAGGAAAGCCTGAGCTACAGAACAATGTGATCCAAATAGAAAAAATATCCAACACCTGAGAAAAATGCAAAGAAATCCTTAAGGACTGGGAAATACATAAAATAAAACAAACAAGAGATTAGAGCAGGGATGCATTTAAATAAAATCAAATTTTAAAAAGTGAAATGAATAATTGACATTGAAAAAAGATAAATATAATTGAAAAATACATATCTTTTCTGAATTTCCAAAAGAGCAGGCCATTCCCTGGTAGGGGACTGGCATTAATAAAATACTGTTTGACATTGCCCCTATGTTAGGTGCTGAGATGTGAACCTGACACAAACAGTGACAGCCAATGACCTGTGTCTCAACTTTGTAAGATGACTTAATTGTGCCAAACAGGATTGAAAATATCTGCAAAGGAGAACCCCCTAGTTGGAAATTCATTATTCATTGGCTCAAGCTACACGACCACCAAGTTGTGCACCCACCAATCTGGCATGCCTTCATTCACATGACATGAATTAATACATGGTGGAAAATTACAAAATGACTAGCCTGGCCACAATCAGCTCCTATTTCATAATGGTAACTTCAGCAGCTGATTGCCTATGCTGTTTCCCTCTGCAGTGTACATAAGAAATTATTCCTCCTAGTCTGGTCTGAAGTACAGGCCATGACCATATGTAAATTCTTTACCTGTTACTGCAATGGACATTTGATGACATGACCCAAATGTGTAATTTTAAAATTCAGAGGTGGTAAAACCCTTTGATTTAAGAATCTAATTGGTTTAATCAAGGAAGAACAAGGTCATTGCCCTGAGATGCAACTGACTGTAATCAAGACCACCTGAGTCAAGTCCATATAAGAAAGCTTGTCTCAGTAACATTTTCTTAATTTTTAGAGGTATAACTGTTCTTGAATTAATATGTCTTCTCAGGACTAAATCACTCCATGTACTTAAATTATTAATAAACAAAAATCTCTTTAGTATCAGCATGCATCCATCTCTGGCTAATGCTATAAGAGGAGCCAGACTAGAACAGACTTTGTATTCCATACATGACATCATCCTTAAGTCTCTTTTAGGATCAGACCACAAGTTTACTTTGAACAATGTAAATAGTGTCAGGAGACTTCAAGTGCAGACACTTAGGAAGATGAAGATTTACAGAGAAAATCTGTCTTTTAGATCATTGTAGCTAGAGTTTTCCTGCCTGGCCCACAGTCAGGACAAATCTCTCTAACCCGCCAGTCCCACAGCCGCTCAGACCCAACCAAGCAAACACAGAGACTTATATTGGTTACAAACTGTATGGCCGTGGCAGGTTTCTTGCTAACTGTTCTTACAGCTTAAATTAATCCATTTCCATTAATCTATGCCTTGCCACATGGCTCATGGCTTACCGGCATCTTCACAAGTGGCTTGTCATGGTGGCGGCTGGCAGTGTCTCCCTCTCAGCCTTCCACTTCCCAGAATTCTTCTCCTTGTTAGTCCCGCCTATACTTCCTGCCTAGCCAATGGCCAATCAGTGATTTATTTACTGACCAATCAGCAACACACTGACATACAGACCATCCCACAGCAGATCATAGATTTTAATCTACATTTAAAACATATATCAATGCATTTAAAGATGCATCATTACCTTTAATTTTCACAGATACAAAGGCCAGAGAACACAAATACAAAAAAAAAATCTAAGAAAAGTCACCTATCAGTACTGTGGATGGTGTTTTTAGATGAATAGTTCTGCTGAGCTATTTTAACTTCAGAATAAGGCTTCTTTTTGCCTCTGAGCAAACTGCATCAGAGGAAGCAGACAGTTGCTTCCATGTAGGAAGGGAAAGAGTTCATTTTAATTAACACTGCCTGATACCTGTCTCATGGCTGTGACATCACTGGAGAAAATTCTATGTTTTTTAACTTTATTTTTATTTTATGAATATGGGTGTTTGTCTGCAAGTGTCTGTGTTCAGTACCCTCAGAGGCTAGAAGAGGGCATCAGGTCTTTTCAGTCTGGTGTTATAGGAGGTGGTTAGCTACCAGGTGGTTTCTGGGAATCGTACCTCTGTCCTCAGGAATAGCACTTGGTGATTTTAACTTCTAAGCCATTTCTCCAACTCCTTTTTTTATTTAAAATTTATGTCCATACATTTAATCAGAATAAATTACATCACTTCCACTTTCCTTGTCCTCTCTCCATTCCTTCAGAAATTCTTCCCTTTCAATTTCTTCCTTGTTATTTTTTTCATTTTTCTTTATTAAGAAATTTTCTACTCACTCCACATGCTATCCACAGACCCCCCTCCTCCCTCCTCCCACCCCCAGCCCTTTTTCCCAAGCCACCCCATTTCCCCACATCCCCACATTCCCCAAATCGAGGTCTCCCATAGGAAGTCAGCAACACCCACCATACTGAGCATTCAATGCAATCCCCATCAAAATCCCAACACAATTCTTCACAGATGTAGAAAGAACAATACTTAAATTTATATGGAAAAACAAAAAAAAAACTAGGATAGCTAGAGGAATCTTATATAATAAAGCAACCTCTGGAGGTATCATGATCCTTGACCTCAAGCTCTACTATAGAGCTATATTAATAAAAACAGCTTGGTACTGAAATAAAAACCGACATAGGACCAATGGAATCAAATTGAAGACCCTGACATTAATCTACACACCTATGAACATATGATTTTTGACAAAGAAGCCAAAACTGTACCATGGGAAATAAAAGCATCTTCAACAAATGGTGCTGGCATAACTAGATGTCAACATGCAGAAGATTGCAAATAGATCCATATCTGTTGCCATGCACAAAACTCAAGTCCAAGTGGATCAAAGACCTCAACATAAATCCAGTTACACTGAACTTGATAGAAGAGAAAGTAGGAAGTAGTCTTGAGCGAATTGGCACAGGAGATCACTTCCTAAATATAACACCAGTAGCACAGACACTGAGAGAAACAATCAATCAATGGGACCTCCTGAAACTGAGAAGCTTTTGTAGAGCAAAGGACATGGTCAATAAGACCAAACAACAGCCTACAGAATGGGAAAGGATCTTCACCAACCCCACATCTGACAGAGGGCTGATCTCCAAAATATATAAAGAACTAAAAAAGCTAGACATCAAAATATTGAACAATCCAATTAAAAAATGGGCTACAGAGCTTAACAGAGAATTCTCAATAGAAGAATAGCAAATGGCTGAAAGGCATTTAAGCAATTTCTTCCTTGTTAAGCATGTGCAATTAATTATGTACAGATACATGAATAAAACCTGCTGAGTCCATTTCCTTTGGTTGTGTGTATATGGTTATATTGCTGAACACACAGCATTAGATAACCAGTCAGGGAGCTTATTCTTACCTGAGGCTAATTCTCTCACCTGCAGGAATTTTCTACTTTTAATGAGTATCAGAAGTCTGCCCCCAAAGTGACCTAGGCTGAGTTAGTCAGGAAACTTTACCAAGAATAGAAAACCTGGGGTATCAATACCTCAGCAGACACTTGCTGGAGCTATGACCCTGTAGCTCTGGAGATGCAGGGAAAATTATGGACACTGCCATGAACCAGTCACAGACTCCTATGGTACTGAGGGCCTTTCCCCTAACCCAACTTACAATGTTCACATTGGATGACTTTGAAATCATGAGATTTCTACCTGTCCCTCCAATTTCTAAATACCATGATTACAGGTCTTCCACCATACTTTGCTTAGGTGGCTTCAGCTTTATTTAGTGAGGCATTAGAATGACAGGATGAGTGAAATGAGCAGTTATACTTAATCATATTCAAAATCAAATATTTTTTGAACCTGGCTTTCATCATCTGGAGAATAAGGACAGGCCCCTACACTACTCCCTGGATCAGTTATAACAGAATCAATGATAAAGTAAAACAATATTGGTCATAGTTGGAAGACAGTAGACTTTAAAGTAGAGGGGCTAAATTTGTTGGGAACCTTTTTTGTTAATGGAATTAGAACCAGAGCCTGTGCTGTTGCTATGCTAACCAGACAGACTTTATCACTCATCCTTACTAAGCCATTTATGTGAACCAAGTTATCCCCTTATGATGTGCCCACCTACAATGAAAGTACTCTGGAAAAAAAGGTGAGCAGATCTCTCTGCCACCCTAGGACAGCTTAATCTTTAGAGTGATTCTCAAGTCAGACAGGGATTTATACCAAGACTATTCTTTATTCTTTAAAACTAAAAAGAAGAAAGGAAGGAAGGAAGGAAGGAAGAAAGAAAGAAAAAAGAGTAAAAAAGAACAAAAGGCACATTATTAATGAACAATGATATTTATTACATTTACTAATTTTGTGATCTAAAGTAAATAAACCATACTTGAGGTCCTAAAAGGTTTAGCTAGAAGGCAAAAGACAAAAAAAAAATTAGTAATATAATGAAGCCATATGCCAAATACTGCCATCTCTAAAATCATCCCCCATTTTCAGGTCCTGTTTCTCCAGGTATGTGGTCAGATAAGGAGTAAATGTTTTTTCAGTAGACATTTTTACCTGACGATTCAATCTTTTCCCACAATGAGATCCCCAGGTAAATAACAACTTCATTTGGTCAACTGTTTCACTAGTTGTTAGTCAAAGAAAGTGATATAAATGACTCTTTAGAATATGCTTTACCTACCATGCAGGCAGATTACAGGGATGTCAGGGTGGAGAGTGAGGCACATTAAGGTCTAAGGAAAGATGCAAAGTGGGGACAGCAGGGTATTGTCACTGACAGGTACATGTTGTTGCCAAAAAAGGGAAAAAGTAGAAGATCTGGATATGGCTAAATGATCAGAAGTGAGTTGTAGTATTGTGTTCCCCAAAATACTGTGCATGCTAATAAAATTATCTGGGATCACAGAACAGAACAGCCACAATATTAAACATAGAGGATAGGCAGTGGTAGCACACACCTTTAATCCTAACTTTCCAGAGGCAGAGATATAGCTGGATCTCTGTGTGTTCAAGGATTCAGCCAAGCATGGTGACACACGCCTTTAATTCCAGAAAGTGAGCCTTTAATCCCAGGGAGTGATGGCTGAAAGCAGAAATGTATATAAGGCATGAGGACGAGAAACTAGAAGCTTTTTGGCTGGTTAAGCTTTCAGGCTTTGAGCAGCACAGTTCAGCTGAGATCCATTTGGATGAGGACTCAGAAGCTTCCAGTCTGAGGAAACAGGATCAGATGAGAAATTGGCAAGGTGAGGTGGCTCTGGCTTGTTCTGTTTCTGTGATCTTCCAGCATTCACTTCAATACCTGGCTCCAGGTTTGATTTTATTAATAAGACTAGTTAAGATTCCTGCTAAGGGACTTCCCTTCTGGACCAGAGGTGAGTGTCCGGGCTCAGCCTAGATCCCATCCCTGGGCACCAGCCACTCCAGGGAAGACCTGCTGACCTTGGCCCCAGGTTCTGGCCACTGGGCAGGTTCCCTTCTAGCCCTACCGGGAAGGCTCCCCTTCTCCAAGACCCCCGGCAGACCCTGTAATCTCCACGCCTTGCCCCCATGCCTATCTGCTCGAGACCCCAGCCACTTTCTGAGACTTAGAGACTGGCCCCAGCTCCCATCCTGCCCCCGAACTTCCCTTCTGGACAAGAGAGCTCCCATCCTGCCCCAGACTTCCCTTCTGGACAAGAGCACCCATCCTACCCTGGACTTCCCTTCTGGACAAGAACACCCATCCTGCCCCAGAGTTCCCATTTGGACGAGAGAGCTGCCATCTGGACAAGAGAGAGAGAGACTTCCTGAAACTGTCAGCTGTGTCTGAACCAAGTGCGCTGATAAGAACAAGAAAGAACCACAGGGAGATGGGCAGACGTCAAGACAGAAGTACATGCAACAAAATGAAGAGCAATACAGCATCACCAGAAGCTAGCCCTGCTCCAACATCTAGACATGAACATCAAAAATTGGAAGAAGCAGAAGATAACAACCTTCTGAATGACATCATGAAGAAGGTAGAGGATTATATAGAGGAAAAGACAAAAAAATGGGAAGAACGCTATTAAAAATACTAGAGGAAAGGACAAATAAAGTAGAAGAAAACAATAAAGTCCTGGAAGAAAACAATAAAGCACTGAAAGAAAATCATGAAAAAGCAATGAAACAAATGAAAGAAAGAGTGCAAGACCTGAAAAGGGAAATAGAAAAAATGAAGAAGACACAAACAGAGGGAATGTTGGAAATAGAAAACCAGGGTAAAAGATTAGGAACTTCAGATGCAAGTATAACCAACAGAATGCAAGAGATGGAAGAGAGGATCTCTGGCATTGAAGATACGGTAGAAGAAATAGATTCATCAGTCAAAGAAAACACTAAAACCAACGAAGTCATGAACCAAAATATCCAAGAAATTTGGGACACCATGAAGAGACCAAACCTATGAATAATAGGGATAGAAGAAGGAGAAGAATACCAACTCAAAGGCACAGAAAATATATTCAACAAGATCATAGAAAAAAACTTTCCCAACTTAAAGAAGGAAATGCCTATGAAGATACAAGAAGCCTATAGAACACCAAGCAGACTAGACCCTCCAAAATTCCCCTTGCCACATAATAATTAAACAACTAAATGTACAGAATAAAGAAAGAATATTAATAGCAGCAAAGGAAAAAGGCCAAGTGACTTATAAAGGCAAACCCATTAGAATAACACCTGATTTCTCAATGGAGACTCTGAAAGCCAGAATGACCTGGACAGATGTAATGCAGACACTAAGAGACCATGCATGCCAGCCTAGACTAATATACCCAGCAAAACTTTCAATCATCATAGATGGAATGAACAAGACATTCCAAGACAAAGCCAGATTTAAACAATATTTATCCACAAACCCAGCCCTACAGAAAGCACTAGAAGGAAAATTCCAACCTAAGGAAGTCAGATACACCCTCAAAAACACAGGCAATAAATAAAACCACAGCAGTAAACCCTAAAGAAAAGAAGTACACACACACTACCATCAAAAAATAACAGGAATGAACAATCACTGGTCATTAATATCCCTTAATATCAATGGATTTAATTCACCTATAAAAAGACATAGGCTTAAAGAATGGATACAAAAGCAGGACCTATCTTTCTGCTGCATACAAGAAACACATTTCAAATTCAAAGATAGACACTACTTAAGAATAAAAGGCTGGGAAAAGATTTTCCAATCAAACGGTCTTAAGAAACAAGCGGGTGCAGCCACCCTGATATCCAGAAAAATAGACTTCAAACTAAAATCAATCAAAAGAGGTCAAGAAGGTCATTACATACTCATCACAGGAAAGATCTACCAAGATGAAGTTTCAATTCTGAACATTTATGCCCCAAACACAAGGACACCCACATATGTAAAAGAAACATTACTAAAGCTTAAACCACATATAAAACCACACACATTAATATTGGGAGACTTCAACACTCCACTTTCACCACTGGACAGATCTCTGAAATCGAAACTTAACAGAGAAATAAAGGATTTAACTGATGTCGTGACTCAAATGGACTTAATTGATATCTACAGAACATTCCATTCTAACAAAAAAGAATATACCTGTTTCTCAGCACCCCATGGAACCTTCTCTAAAATCAACCACATACTTGGCCATGAAGTAAATCTCAACAGATACAAAACAATTGGAATAACCTCCTGTGTTCTGTCAGACCACCAAGGGTTAAAGTTAGATTTCAGCAACAACATAAAACTACAAAAAGCCTACAATCTCATGGAAACTGAATAATGCTCAACTGAATCACCAATGGGTTAAGGAAGAAATAAAGAAGTTAAAGACTTCCTAGAGGTCAATTAAAATGAAGACACCACATACCCAAACTTATGAGACACTATGAAAGCAGTGCTAAGAGGGAAATTCATAGCACTAAATGCCCACATAAAGAAGTTGGAGAAATCTCACACTAATGACTTAACAGCACATCTGAAAGCTCTAGAACAAGAAGAAGCAAAGTCTCCCAGGAAGAATAGACACCAGGAAATTATCAAAGTGAGCGCTGAAATCAATAAAATAGAAACAATGAGAACAATACAAAAAAATTAATGAAACAAAGAGTTGGTTCTTTGAGAGAATCAATGAGACAAGCCCTTTTCCAAACTAACCAAAAGATAGAGAGAGAGCATCCAAATCAACAAAATCAGAAATGAAAAGGGGGACATAACAACCAACACTGAGGAAATCCAGAGAATCATCAGGTCATATTTCAAAAACCTCTACTCCACAAAACCGGAAAATCTAAAAGAAATGGATCATTTTCTGGATAGGTGCCACATACCTAAGTTAAATCAAGACCAGATAAACTATTTAAATAGTCCAATAACCCCTAAGGAAATAGAAACAGTCATTAAAAGTCTCCCAAGCAAAAAAAGTCCAAGACCAGATGGTTTCAGTGCAGAACTCTACCAGATCTTCAATGAAGAGTTAATACCAATACTCTTCAAATTGTTCCACACAATAAAAGCAGAAGGAACATTACCAAACTCCTTCTATGAGGCTACAATTACCCTGATTCCTAAACCAAACAAGGATACAACAAAGAAACAGAACTACAGACTGATCTCCCTCATGAATATTGATGCAAAAATACTCAATAAAATACTGGCAAACAGACTCCAAGAATACATCAAAACAATTATCCACCATGATCAAGTAGGCTTCATCCCAGGGATGCAAGGGTGATTCAACATACAAAAGTCCGCCAATGTAGTACACCATATAAACAAACTCAAAGAAAAAACCCACATGATCATCTCACTAGATGCAGAAAAGGCATTTGACAAAATCCTTCATGATAAAGGTCTTGGAGCAATCAGGAATACAGTGACACATACTTAAACATAATAAAGGCAATTTACAGCAGGCCAACAGCCAACATCAAATTAAATGGAGAGAAACTCAAAGCAATTCCACTAAAATCAGGAACGAGGCAAGGCTGTCCGCTCTCCCCATACTTATTCAATATAGTACTTGAAGTTCTAGCCAGAGCAATAAGACAACATAAGGAGATTTAGGGGATACAAACTAGAAAGGAAGAAGTCAAGCTTTCCCTATTTGCAGATGACATGATAGTCTATTTGAGTGACCCCAAAGATTCCACCAAGGAACTGATACAGCTTATAAACACCTTCAGCAACATAGCAGGATACAAGATCAACTGAAAAAAATCAGTAGCCCTCCTATATACAATGGACAAAAAAGCTGAGAAGGAAATTAGAGATTTGTCACCCTTTACAATAGCCACAAATGACATAAAATACTTTGGAGTAACACTAACCAAGCAAGTGAAGGAACTATATGACAAGAACTTTAAGTCCCTGAAAAAAGAAATTGTAGAAGATGTCAGAAAATGGAGAAATCTCCCATGCTCATGGATAGGCAGAACTAACATAGTAAAAATGGCAATCTTACCAAAAGCAATCTACAGATTCAATGCAATCCCCATCAAAATACCAACACAATTCTTCACAGAATTCTTTACTCAATTCTTTACTCAACTTCATATGGAAAAACAAACAACCCAGGATAGCCAAAAGAATCCTGTACAATAACACAACCTCTTGAGGCATCACGATCCCTGCCTTCAAGCTCTACTATAGAGCTACAGTAATAAAAACAGCTTGATACTGGCATAAAAATCGACATGTGGACCCGTGGAATCGAATTGAAGACCCTGACATTAATTTGCACACCTGTGAGCATATAATTTTTGACAAAGAAGCCAAAAGTGTACAATGGAAAAAAGAAAGCATCTTCAACAAATGGTGCTGGCATAACTGGATATCAACATGTAGAAGGCTGCAAATAGATCCATATCTATCATCGTGCATAAAACTTAAGTCCAAGTGGATCAAGGACCTCAACATAAATCCAGCTACTCTGAACCTGCTAGAAGAGAAAGTACGAAGTAGTCTGGAAAGCATTGGCATACAAGATCATTTCCTAAATATAACACCAGTAGCACAGACACTGAGAGAAACAATCAATCAATAGGACCTCTTGAAACTGAGAAGCTTTTGTAGAGCAAAGGATATGGTCAACAAGGCAAAGCGACCACCTACAGAATGAGAAAAGATCTTCACCAACCCCACATCTGACAGAGGACTGATATCCAGAATATATAAGGAACTCAAGAAATTAGACATCAAAATGCCCAACAGTCCAATTAAGAAATGGGCTATAGAACTAAACAGAGAATTCTCAACAGAGGAAACTCAAATGGCTGAAAGACATTTAAGGAATTGCTCAACATCCCTAATTATCAGGGAGATGCAAATCAAAACAACTCTGGCTAAGATCAAATCACTGAAGATACCTTAGGCTGGAGAGGATGTGGAGCTATGGGAACTCTCCTCCACTGCTGGTGGGAATGCAAGCTTGTACAACCACTTTGGAAATCAATATGGTGCTTTCTTAGAAAATAGGGAATCCATCTCTCCCAAGATCCAGCTATACCACTCTTGGGCATATACCCAAGGAATGCTCAATCATTCCACAAGAGCACTTGCGCAGCTATGTCCATATCAG
The DNA here is from genome assembly GCF_949786415.1 of Peromyscus eremicus. Taxonomy (NCBI): domain Eukaryota; kingdom Metazoa; phylum Chordata; class Mammalia; order Rodentia; family Cricetidae; genus Peromyscus; species Peromyscus eremicus. The sequence continues at coordinate 476,604 of NW_026734288.1, forward strand.
CATTGTTTGTAATAGCCAGAACATGGAAACAACCTAGATGCCCTTCAACTGAAGAATGGATAAATAAAAAGTGGTACATATACACAATGGAATACTACTCAGCAGAGAAAAACAATGACATCATGAGGTTTGTAGGCAAATGGATGGATCTAGAAAAAATCATCCTGAGTGAGGTAACCCAGACTCAGAAAGACAAACATGGTATGCACTCACTCATAGGAGGATACTAGATGTGGAACGAGGATGACTGGACTGCTACTCACATCACCAGGGAGGCTACCTGGAAAACAGGACCCCAAAAAAGACATGGGGATCACCCAATGACAGAGAAATGGATGAGATCTACATGAACAGCCTGGATATGAGTGGGGGTAATGAAGGGTGAGGGTCGAGGGAAAGAGAGCTTGGGGGAGTGGGAAATCCCAGCTGGATCAAGAACAGAGAGGGAGAACAAGGAAGAGACCATAGTAAATAAAGACCACATGAGAATAAGAAGAAGCAAAGTGCTAGAGAGGCCCACAGAAATCCACAAAGATACCCCCATAATAGACTGCTGGCAATGGTCGAGAGACAGCCCAAACTGACCTACTCTGGTGATGGGATGGCCAAACACCCTGATTGTCATGCTAGAAACCCCATCCAATGACTGAGGGAACTGGATGCAGAGATCCATGGCTACGCCCTGGGTGGAGCTCTGGTAGTCCAAGTATCGAGAAAGAGGAGGGTTTACATAAGTGAGAATTGTTGAGACCAAGGTTGGATAAAGCACAGGGACAAATAGCCAAACTAATGGAAACACATGAACTATGAACCAGTGGCTGAGGGGCCTCCAACTGGATCAGGTCCTCTGAATGAGTGAGATAATCAATTGGCTTGATCTGTTTGGGAGGCATTCAGGCAGTGGGACTGGGTCCTGTGCTCATTGCATGAGTTGGCTGTTTGAAACCTGGGGCTTATACAGGGTTGCTTGGCTCGGCCTGGGAGGAGGGGACTGGACCTGCCTGGACTGAGTCTACCAGGATGATCTCAGTCCTCGGGGGAGGCTTTGCCCTGGAGGAGATGTGAATGGGGGGTTGGCTGGGGGAAGGGGAGGGGTGCGGGAGGGGGGAGAACAAGGGAATCCGTGGCTGATATGTAGAACTGAATTGTATTGTAAAATAAAATAAAATTTAAAAAGTTAATTAAAGAAAATATGTTATAAAATAAAAAAAAGATTCCTGCTAAAATGAGTGGATAAAGAGAGCACAGTAGGAACCCACTTATCCTCAGGCACACACCAAGCATTGCTCTCTGAGCATTTGATCTTTTGACTTTTACACACAAAGATCCCTCCCTAACAATCCCTCTGTAATTATTGCTCTTTGTAAATGCCCAAGTGTCCAACTCTTAGAGTGACTTCTCTTTAAGTCTCAGTATCTCCTGACAACATGGATGTCATCTGAAGTCACAACAATATTGTTCCTAACTGAAGGTATTGTGGGCATCAGGGAAGCAGCCTATGATCCCATTCAGACAAATCAGTTTTCATGCCTGCAAGTTCTTTTTGTCTCCTTACATGAGGTATAAACTCCAGGAAGATTACATCTGATATAAGCCCTAGTTTGCTTGCATTGCTGCTCTTTACGACATTGGTGATAAACTCAGTCTTGTGGCTTTTGTCAAGTGGTCAGCCAATTTTTAAAGACTTGCATTGTCCGTTTCATTCCTAATCCTTTTTATACTATTCCCTCATTTTGTGGATATTTAGGCTTGAAAATTTATTTAAGCATGCAATCTGAGTTGATGATGCCATCAGCTTGTATATCATCTGCATCATCAGAGATGAGGTAAAGATGAATTCAGAATCATCCATTCACACCTTACTGTTGCAACCAAATGTTCATGTAGTTGAATAGATGGCTCAACACCTATGAGCATTGGCTGCTTATCCACAGGCACCTGACTTTAATTCCCAACAACCAAGAGACAGCTTACTACTGTCTGTAACTACAGGCAAAGGGAAATAGACACTGTTGTGACCTCTACTGCTACCTGGAATGCAACTGATATATGCACTGGCTAATATATGTGTGTGTGTGTGTGTGTGTGTGTGTGTGTGTGTGTGTGTGTGTGTGTGTGTGTAGCTAGAGTTTTCCTGCCTGGCCCATGGTCAGGGCAAATCTCTCTCATCTGCCAGTCCCACAGCCACTCAGACCTGACCAAGTAAACACAGAGACTTATATTGGTTACAAACTGTATGGCCATGGCAGGCTTCTTGCTAACTGCTCTTACAGCTTAAATTAATCCATTTCTATAAATCTATACCTTGCCACATGGCTCGTGGCTTACCGGCATCTTCACATGCTGTTTGTCATCATGGTGGCTGGCAGTGTCTCCCTCTCAGCCTTCCACTTCCCAGCTTTTTTCTCCTCCTTGTCCCGTCTATACTTCCTGCCTAGCCACTGGCCAATCAGTGATTTATTTATTGACCAATCAGCAACACACTTGACATACAGAACATCCCATAGCATATATACATATATGTATATATGTGTGTGTGTATATATATATTCTTTTCACCATTTGCATCTCTGCTACTCTAGGAGGCCAGAAGAAGGCATCAGATCTCCTGGACCTGGAAACACAAGTAGTTCTGAGCCATTTGATGTAGGTGCTAGGAACAAAACTTGGGTAGCTAAGAGGAACAGTAATATTGAGCAAACTCTCCAGCTCCCAAATATGTCATTAAAAAGCCAATGATGAAAATGTCCCATTACTCTTGTTTTCTATTACTTGAAGGTGATGAAAGTCCCCACTAGATGTTTTTCAAAGGATTCAATGGCTTTCTGTACTTCTGTAAAAGGACTCTCCACATTGTGTCATATGTTCATTGTCAACAATGTTCTCTTAATGTGAGTAAAGATAACAAAAGTATTGGTTGAAACCAGTTAGAATTCATTCAGATTATATTAGAGTAATTTCCATAAATTGAGATTACTTTTTCTTTTTGGAATTTTTTTTGAGACATGACATCTCTACATATCCCTGACTGTCATGGAATTCACTATGTGAAAGAAGCTGACCTCAAACTAAGAGAGAGTGGCATGCTACCATCTTCCAACTGCTGGAATTACTAAGCCCAATTGAGATTTGTTTTTAAAATGACCTATCTTTAAATAAGAGAATTAAATGTTAAATAAGATATAGAATGGAATCACTAATGTTTTGGTGAACCATAGTATTTCTTGAAATTCTATAATAATAATTTAAACTAGGAAATCATTTTGTATGTTCTCAATAATTGGATTAATTTCTTTTTGTTATTTCATCAATTTAATAATGTTTGTACTATGTTTGTGTGTATATCCTTTTGCCATGATGTGTATGTGGCAGTGAGAGGACAACTTATATATGTCTGTTATCTACATATTCCACGCAAGTTCTAAGGATGAAAGCCAGAAAATCATTTGGTTGTCAGTGACCTCAATGGCACTTGTTTGGGTTTTAAAATTATTTATGTATGTTCTGGTATATGAGTGTGCATATGCCACACCACAAGTGTAGAAAGAAGGGAAAATTTTGTAGGAGTGATATGGGTCTCCTAGAGATTTAACTCAGGACATCAGGATTAGCAACAACCATCTTTACTCACAAAACTATACTCTGACATTTACTTCTTGTTCTGAGAAAGTGCTATGAACATGTTTGGTCCCCAGAATTAACTAACTCATTCCACATGCAATAAAAACAAAAACAAAGAAGACAAGAGTATGTCATTTTCGTTTGCAAATAGGATATGTTATTCAATTTCTCCTATTTTCCATTATATTTTACTGAAAACATGTTTACACCTCCCCCCCAAAAAACAATATTTTACTGATTTAAAACTAATCTTATCTGAGCATCAATGAGACAGCTCTGTTAGAAATGTCTGTGTTGTGAAAAGGTGTGACCACATTGGGATCACCATATGAAGTTGGACAAAAGTAGACTCCATAAAGTTGTCTTCTACACACTTGTGTCATGGCCTATATTACACACACACACACATACACACACACACACACACACACATCAAGAAAAATTATAAAGTAAAACTAACTATCATTACATTATGTGGCATCACTGGATAATTCCCTTAGAAGACAATACTTCAGGCTGGGTGGTGGTGGTGGTGCAAGCCTTGAATCCCAGCACTTGGGAGGCAGAGGCAGGTGGATCTTTGTGAGTTTGAGGCCAGCTTGGTCTATAGAGCAAGATCCAGGAAAGGTGCAAAGCAACACAGAGAAACCCTGTCGTGGAAAAAAAAAAGAAGACAATATTTCAAGATAAAGTGACAAACGGATAACAGATAATGACATGAAGATGCATGGAACTCCAAATAATATATATATATATTTAGTACATCAAATTATATTGTGAAATGTACAGTCAGTTGATTACTAATTAACTTAAATCATTACATCTCTTTCAGATTGATGAAAAGTTTTCTTTTTATTCGTATATGAAATATTTAATGTTTTTTATATCCTCTATTAATTATTTTAACATTAACATATTTGAAAAAACAATAATCATAGGGAGCACATCATCTACCCTTAGACTTGTACTCAGGAGATGGACATACAAGGATCATGAATTCTAATGTATTCATGACTAATTACTGAAATTCAAGCCAGGCTGGATAACAAAACTTTTAAGTGAATTTGGGAACAAATATAAAAAATAAAACCAGGAACAAAAATCTACCACACTTTCACAGACAACCTTACTTAAAATAAATGATCACATACCACATGACATTTAAACAAAAAAGGAACACTTAGATGATAGCCATCACATTCTTTACATTGCAGCAGATAAATAATTCTCACTAAGTGAAGGCACACAAGATGAACAAAAGCCACAGAAGGAATATAAGGTCCACAAAATAAACTTAATTGGATTAGCCATACATATCTCACACTTCAATATCTACAAAAAATGTGGCAAAATAGAAGCCACAATGTGGTCTTCACATCAGTCTTTAGTGAACTTGGTTAATAATTTACTTACTTAAGGGCTACAATGAAAAAGACTTGAAACAAGCTTTTTTTCCCTTGAGACTGAAAACAACTGTGATGTCCAAAGTCTTAATCAAGATGATATAAAAAAAAGCTTTAGAATTACAGGGATAGAGATATGGCCAAGCCTCTAATACAATTTCATTCCCTGGACCAAGGTCTGGGTTTTGATGACTTCCAGTAATTGCTTCTACAAGAAGCTCCAAGGGTCTAACTTTCTTGGAAACCAGAATGCACATAGATATACCTGTGGGATGACTCATCCCTAATGGGCTTAAGTGCCAGAAGGCTGAAACAAGTAAAAAAAGATACTTTCTGAGAGCCAGCCTGGGTCTGCCTGATGGTCTTAGCAACACCAGCTGAAACATGATCTGGAGATGACCTGGACCAATGAGAGACAGCCATGTCACACCAGCAGATGCATATTCATCAGACCTCCCCCCTAGGGTGGGGTGGAGGGTATATAAGGCTTGCCTCTTCCTGAATAAACTGAGCTTCTTTCGACATTCTCCCAGAGTCTGTGTGGTTTGACTCTGTGCCTACTTGGCCCCTGCCCCCAAAGGGAACAACAGTAAAGGACCCTGCTACATATACCCACAAAAAACCCAGACATTGCATAATTAAAATGAAAACAAATCTTTAAACTAATTTTCAATTATGAATGTTTTTCTATGTAATTCCTGTCACAAGGGTGCTCAGACATCTAAAAGGTTACAGAGATTTTTTTCCATCATGAATTGGTTCATGTAACAGAAAGCAAGTATGTAGACTTGAAGTCAGAGAAATCAATCCTTTTCAGTCTATGATATTATTTGGGAAGATTTGGGAAATGCTGCCCTGCTGGATGAAATATTTCACTGAGAATTTACATCTGCACACCATTTCCAATTTACACTCTTTGCTTGGGCTGCAGGTAAGGGATGTGAATTCTTAGCCTCCTGCTTTAGCAGTTATGTCTGATACTTGTTAACTTGCATCTTTCACAGGGTTCATGTATTGCTCTGGAACCAAGGGCCAAATTAAACCCTTTTTTAAGTTCACTTAGACATGATGTTTTATTAAAGCAACATAGTACACATTTATGAACTTTTACACCTGGATTCATTATCTCAAGTGATTGAAGAGGAGATGTATAAAAATCTAAGAGATTTATCTTATCATTTAAATTCATAGGCCTTTTGTTCATTTAATTGTCCAGGTGTAAACAAAATAAAGGACATCATAATTCTTGAACAGATTATTGACATGTATCAATTTTTGTGTCCAGAATAAATAACCTTTTTAGATAAAATGCCAAAGCTCTTATTAATAAAAACAAACCCAAAGCCAGCTTTTGGGGTGCATGCTGAAAGATCAGAGAAACAGAACAAGCCACATCCAACCTCACTTTGCCAACTTCTCAGCTGATCTTATTTCCTCAAACTGGAAGTCTTTAAGTCCTCATTCAAATGGATCTCAGCTGAACTGCTTCTCAAAAGCCTACAAGCTTAAAAACACTCTAGTTTCTGGTCTTCATGCCTTACATACTTTTCTACTTCCTGCCATAACTTCCTTGGATTAAAGACATGTGTCTTTCCCAAGCAAGACATGAGATCTCAAGTGCTGGGATTAAAGGTATGTGCCACTATTGTCTGGCCTCTATCTCTAATATAGTGGATGTTCTGTTCCCTAACCCCAGATAAGTTTTATTAATGTACACAGATAAAATATCACCATATTTCCTCATTTTTGTCTAATATAAAAAGTTAAAATTAATATGACAATGTACATACAATAAGTACAATAAGTATATGCAATATACAGTCAAGAATTATATTAATTATCTCTAGTCCATTAAAATTTGACAAATTCAAATGAAGAGGTCCATTATATACATTAACAAGGTCCAGTTCATCAACATTTCATAAATTAAGAAAAAATTCATTATTTACCCTATTTAAAACAAGTAATTCCTTTTTAAAAGTATATTCAATAATCCTTTTATCTTGTCATATCTATATTCTCTTTTTTTTCTTTTCTGAGTAGATTCAAAAATCTACCTTTTACCTTGACATTTCTATATCTTCCTTTTTTTTTCTTTTCAGAGTAGATTCAATAATCTCCCCTTTTCTATATCCCTTTTCCTTTACCTTTTAAAAAAATAAGAACCCTGTATCTAATCTACTTTAACTTTTTTTGACAACTAATGAACTAACATCTTGTAACCAACCATCACAAATAATGACAAAATCCATTACTCTTTAAATGACCATAAAACCAGTGACCCCCACCTTTTGGGAATGTGGGTGTTGTATTCTTAAAATTACTTCATGCTGTCTATGGGTGAAGATATCTTTATGGATTCCTGAAAAGAAAATTTTTGGGTTAATTGTCAAGTCCTGTATCATTTGTCCAGTCTCTGCATAATAAGAATTCAAGTAGTCTGTGAAGCTGAATCATCTCAGCTAGCCATCTCAAAAATTTCCTGAGCATTTTGTAGTCAAAAGCATTTCCTTCAGTGGTGTTAATCAGCTTAATGGCCTTATCATAGTCCTTGTGGAATCATCATTGTGGGATCCTGTCTTCCTTTTGAAGGTTTCAAAGTTGCTGTTAGGCAGGGTCATGGTTCCCTGCAGAAATATTTTTTGCCTCCTCTGTGTTTTGGAACAATCACAGTATGATATATGTCTGTATCTCAGAACCACAAATGTTCTTTCTTAGAAGAGAATATATTCACAGCAATTTCTCCCCTCAACTTGCCTTGCCAAACTTCTCCAACCTGACCGTTGCTGATGCTTTCTTGTAACATGATGGACGGGGCAATTGTTCGCTGAATAAACATTAGCAAACTCTGTCTCCAGTAGCAGTGTTGCCATCACCACCAACATGATGAGAAGCATCTGGCAACTTGAAGCAGTGGCCACTACCTCCATGGTCCCACCAGTACAATATACAACCTGGATAAGCCACAGCTTCTTCTCAACAAGCCACCCTGGCAGGCCTCAAACTTTGGACCTCCTTGCTTCTGCCTCCATCAGCAAATCCTACCAGCATGCACCACCACATCCAGCCATATGCAGCTCAGGCCTGAGCTGGGGCCTCCAAGGCTACAAGAAAGTAGCTTTAACATGAATTTGTACCTGATAAGTTGGGCACCAGATATAGACAAATTTTAAAAGGTCTTATTAGTAAAAACAAACCTGGAGCCAGGTATTGGGGTGAACACTGAAAGATCAGAGAAACAGAACAAGCCACATACAACCTCAAACCTTATGTTGACTAAAGAATATATCAATTCATATATATTTAGATTCATTTTACTATGAGATCTTTCAGATCCCCTAAGTCTACTGTTATATTCAAAGGCATTAAGAGACCAATTACACATCAGACATTATACAGTTATAAGGTTACCATGTATCGTGACTAGGCTTTAAGACATTAATAACATTCATAGGATTTCTTTTCAGTATGTGTTCTTTTATGTACTTGAAGAGCACTATGATAAGCAAAGGCTTTACCACATTGATTACATTCATAGAGTTTCTCTCCAGTATGTGTTCTTTTATGCCTTTGATGCTGACAATCATATGCAGAGTCTTTACCACATTGAGTATATACAGAAAGTTTCTCTCCAATTTGGCTTCTTTCATGCTGACAAGGATAATTGGCACATGTAAAATCTTTACCATAATCAATATGCTGTTGACTCTTTACATTTGTAAGAATTAATTTTACAATTTGTTCCAACTCTAAAGAGGAATCAGATCTTAAGGTTTTATCACTGTGTTTACACTCATGTGGTATTTACACAGTCGCAGAACTCAAGACTGTTCTATAGTATGAGTTTATTGATATATTAACAATGAAGCTACAAAACCAATACTTGTGTAGTTGAATCAATCTTAACAATTATATTCAATGTGAGGACTGCTGCTTTTAACTGCTCTGGGAGAGAGGAATTTTATGTGTTTCCATATCCCTATACTCATATGGATTGTATCCAGAGTTACATATGATATGCCTAGTAAAGGAAGTGTAACAAATAGAAGATTCCACATTGAATTCAGTTTGACTTTCTGTCCTCATAGACTTGTGGTATGGGGATTAAGGTTTCTCCATGACAGTTCTGCTTGACTCTTAACACTAACTGCCCCTATAACTAGACAGCACAGTCACAACAATTATAAAGGCAATACTAGTTTCCATATGGACTCTTTGCTTACTAGACTGTTTTTGAGACATACTTATCACCTCTTCACTGTGTGTAACTTTTGTAATATGAGTAGGAAGAAATAAATGGATTCACAATTCTATAGCATCTTTCTTATAGTGCTATAATTCAAATGGTCACATCTCTTGAGGGATTGTTTCCTTGTCTTATTTATTAAAAGAATGCCTTGCAAATGCATTTCACATACCTAAAATTGAGGTTTATGGTTTTGTGAGAATTTAATGATGAACGATGAACTTTAAATGGTACTTATTTACACTGATGTTTTTGTTTAAAACTTCCAGGACACATTACAATTTCTTCAGAGGCTCATTTATATCATATTGCACATAAAAATTACCTTTCATGTCTGCTAGAACTTTGACAAAGTTCTTCATTATTATGGTCTTCCCAACTGTATCCTAAAATATAATACCAGAAAATGTATAACATACTATTAAAAACTGTACAATATTTAACTCACTATCTTCAGTGAACATTAGAACCATGACTGATTTATTCACCTCATTCTTCTTTTTCAATAAATTACAGAAGAGCATCAATAACCAAGGAACAGTTGTACCTTTATTTTAAAACATGAAGGAAATTTCAGTCTTACCTATAATAGTGAGGTTCCTGTAGGTCTCCAGCATCACATTTTTGTAGAGATTCTTCTGGGAAGGATCCAGCAAAGTCCACTCTTCCCAAGCGAAGCCAACATGCACATCATCATAGGTCACTGAATTTTAAAATATCCCACACAGGTGTAAAACAGAAAGTATGACAATGACAACATTGTAAATGTATACTTTGACTGTATATCTATATAACTTGGGTGCTCCCCTCACTTATTTCATTACAAATACATTATAGTGTAGTAATCATGTCACTTTAGAAATAAAGTGAATAGGAGGGCCATGTCTGTCATATCTGTACCCTTTGAATGAGCTATCATCTTACAAGAGAAATGCATACTAATAAACATAGTGAGACAAGAAAACAGATGGACAGTACAGAATACACATGAGAAAAATCACATGACTGTAGATGTAACCAACCATCTTATTAAATAAGAAACACAGAGCTGATTCAGAGAAGAAAGCCAAGAGGTCAGAGCTAAGAGCCTCACCCTTCCTGCTTCAGCGATCCTGCTTCAGCCAAGAGAGCTCTCCGAAAAGGGACCTACTTCCTGTGTGTATGTCTTTATATAGTCTAACTGTTCTGCCTTCTCATTGGTTGTAAACCCAAACATGTGACTGCCTCATCACTGCCTGTATGTACCGCCCTCTAGGTCCTTGAAGGCGTGTGCCACTGCTGCCACACACTTGCTATGGCTCTAATAGCTCTGACACCCAGGCAACTTTATTTATTAACATACAATTAAAATTACATTTCAGTACAAGTAAAATACCACCACATTTCCCCCTTTCTATTTTAATAAAAAGGAAAAAAAAAGAAAAAGGTTATAACTAACGAAAGAAAAACTATATACAAAAGTACAATAACTATATACAATATATACAAATAATAAATGTCTAAACAATGTCTAGTCCATTTGTATTTGACAAATTCAGAGAAAATAATTTCATTATCCTATTTTGTTAAGTCCAAAATGTATCTAATTCACTTTCTATCCTAATTAATCTTTAACTATAACTAACTAACCTTCAACTATAACTAACTAATCTTCAACTCCCTCAGAGACCCAAGAAGGAAATAATATTAGCTAACAAAAATAAAAACATAAAGTGCATGCAAGCAACATCCAAAAAATTTGTGAGTTGACAGAAACAGCCAGCTGCCTGGACAGTCACCTGAGGTTTCTCCGCAATGCTGGGGCATCATCTTCAGTCTATAGGCTTAGCATATCTGACAGACTCATTTGTGAAGTAGGATGTACACAAGGTCAACAGTTCAACCTCACATTGGGTAAGAGCAGTCCATGTACCAAAAACACCTGAATTCCACTAGTGTCATGTCATGATTCAGGATTTTAAATTCTGGAAATTGTTCATGGTTTTTTAATTCAGCTGTCCATTCTTCTTGGCTGTGTACATATGGCTTCATCTCAGCATCCCGTTCTTCTCCACATCCCTCTATCAAATGCCAGTCTACTATTGAGAGGCATGAGATTAGTTACTCTTCAAGAATAACTGTTTCAGCTGCTGTTCCATTGCACATCAGAAGCCATCGGCCCACTGCCTGTTCAGCTGCCTTTGAAGAAAAGGGCACTGTACCCTTTCCGAGTTGTGAAGGCCACGTCAGGGATGGTGCCATATTGTCCTGGCCTCAGAAGATGCCTTTTGATAAAGCCATAACCACGCTTGTTTAGGCAAGAATCAGTAGTCCTTTGTTTCATGTCCTGTCTGTCCATTTTGTCATCAGTTGATTCGAGGATACTTTGTTGTCCAGTGGCTAACTTTTACCACAATGAAAGCTAACTCCATACGCAGTTTCTTCAATGCCCATATTTTCTCTGAAGTAGATTGGTACTGCCAGGAGCCGACATGTCTCATAGTCATAACAAAAAAGAAAAATTTTCTAAGTTATTAAAACATTTTAAATGCCATATTCTGTAGTTCTCTGAAGGGTTTGAAGATGACCTATCTAAAATATATCTGCTCAATTTTTAAAACATATCTAATATGACTACAAGCTCTATTGTAATATTTAACTACTAACTATCATTTCTTTATATCCTAATAGTTGGTAATAATAACATTCAAGGATCAGAAAATTGCATTGTTAAATGAACGATATAAGTACAATTAGAAATATACATATAGCATTTTCTAACAATATCAATTTCAATATATATAATTTGTATACAATATAAAACAATCCAATCCAATGTAAAGTATTTAAAACTAGTAATTGTCTTTTTCTTCTTCTTTCTTTCTCTCTTTTTTTTTTAAAAAAACAAGAACCTTAAATCTAATCTGCTTAGTCTTTTTCCTAACCCTTGACAACAACTTGTAACCAACCCCCCTAAGCAATGAAAATTATCCCAGACCCAAAACCCATTAAAAAGACCAAAAAACCACCCGCCCCACACCACCTCTTTGGGAATGTGGGCGTTGTATTCTTAAAATTGCTTCCTGCTGGGTATGGGCGAAGTTATCTTTATCCTGAAAGAAAAATTTTAGGTTAATTGTCGAATTATAGGAAAGGTAACTATATCCTTCATTATCCAGTCTGTGTATAATGCCAAAGTTCAGGGTTTATCTCAAGTCCTTATTCAAGTAGTCTTTGAGACTGGATCATCTCATCTAGTCATCTCAAAATTGCTCTGAGCACCTTGTAGTTCAAAGCTGATCTGTAGATGATGTTTGTCAGCTTAGTGATTTTATTATTGTCCATGTGGAATTGTTGTTGTTGTGGGACCCCAACTTCTTCCTGGAGACTTCAGTTGATGTTAGGCCTGGCCATGAATTCCTGCAGAAAACTGATAAGAGACTCGAACACAAAGACATATATATGCAGCTAATTGAAGCCTTTTTTCTAGAATTAATCAGTACTCTATATGACCATTCATATCTTAACAAATTTTAAAATGTATATATATATATATATATATTAATCTTGTAAGTTTTGATATAAAATTTATAATTTAAGAAAAGTTTAAAGAATCAGAATAGAATCAAAGAGTTGAGATTAGTAATAGAATAGTCCCTTAATTAATTTGGCTTTTCTCTTGTCTCATAGCAGAAGATGGCTCTTTTATTCTGGCATGATACAGGGAGTTTGCATTTTCCTTTTAACAACATGCTTGAGTTTAAAGAAGGAGAGAGCCGTTCTCCAACTCCAAAGTCAGCTTTAAAGTTTAATTGGACTGGGACTATTAGAAGACCAATAGTGTTAAATCTTTAGAGAAAAGCAGAAACAAACATTTAGGAAGACATAAAATTTTTTAGATAATATATACCCACATGCCGTTTCACTCTGTTTCCTGGGATAGATGACTTGTCCCTTTTCTTCAGTTGTCTCATTTGTCCAATGTTCTTCAGATTCCTTAACCTTCATTCTCCTAAAAGACAAAAACAAAAACCTTTCCCCAAGACTAATTTTGCGGATGTTCCTTTTTGGCAAGTTATTATCTGATTAAATGAAAAGACATGTGTTACTGGTATAAGTTAGTTTAAATTGGATGTTCATGTTGGTTGATGAGCTATCACCTCCTCTAATTAAGAGGTTTCTCTTGTTCAAATCGAACCTTTATCAATTTTGATGGTACCCACAATTTATCTTCTCCTGTAGAAACAAAAGCAAAACCTCGTCCCCAATGTAACACATACCCTGGTTTCCATTCTGAGGTCAGCACATCCTTAAAGTATATAGGCTGATTTAATTCTGTAGTTTTTTCTATTATCCAATGTCTCTCTGCAGCTGTTGTTCCTTTCTCATTGGCATTAAGAAAATTCAAAGTTAATAGAGCATTATGCAGTCTATTTCTGGGGGGTTTTGTTACCCCTTTTTGTTTATTTAGCATATCCTTTAGAGTTCTGTTTGATCTTTCTATAACTGCTTGACCTGTAGGATTATGTGGTATGCCTGTAATATGCTTTATATTGTAATAAGCAAAAAACTATTTCATTTTAACAGAGACCTATGATGGAGCATTGTCAGTTTTGATTTGTGCAGGTATACCCATGATGGCCATAACTTCTAGCAAGTGAGTGATTACAGAATCAGCTTTTTCAGAACTCAAAGCAGTTGCCCACTGAAATCCTGAATAAGTATCGATAGTGTGGTGTACATATTTCAGTTTTCCAAATTCTGCAAAGTGAAACACGTCCATCTGCCAGATTTCATTCCTTTGAGTACCCTTTGGGTTACATCCTGCTGGTAATGGCGTTTGATTGTAGAAGGAACAAGTAGGACATTTCTTTACTATTTGTTTGGCTTGTTGCCAGGTTATGGAAAAATCCTTTTTTAAACCTTTACTATTGACATGATGTTTTTTTATGAAATTCTGAGGCCTCCAGCACATTTCCTATTAATAACTTATCAATCTCATCATTGCCTTGTGCTAGAGGGCCTGGCAGACCAGTATGGGATCGAATGTGAGTTATATATGAAGGATGACTCCTTTTCCTGATTGTGTCTTGTAATTGAATAAATAGTGAAGTTAATTCTGAAGCATCAGGGATAAATTCTGCAGTCTCAATATGTAATGCTACTCTTTCAGCATACTGAGAGTCAGTTACTATGTTGAGAGGTTTTGAAAAATCCATTAATACCAACAGAATAGCATATAATTCTGATTTTTGAACTGAATTATAAGGACTTTGAACCACTTTACTTAAATTTTCTGATTTGTAACCTGCCTTTCCTTGTTTGTTGGCATCTGTATAAAATGTACGAACTCCAGATATGGGCTTTTCCCGTACAATTCGAGGCAAGATCCAATCAGCTCTCTTTATAAGATCAATTCTATCGCTTTTGGGATATTTGCTGTTAATTTCTCCCAAAAAATTACTGCAAGCTCTTTACCAAGGTTCACTTTCTGTCCATAATTTTTCAATGTCCTCCTTAGTTAAAGGTATGACAATTTCTGCTGGGTCTATTCCTGCTAATTGACGAAGTCTCAATTTTCCTTTCCAAATCAAGTCAGAGATTTTTTCCACATAAGTTTTTAATTTTTTGCTTGGTTTATTTGGTAAAAATATCCATTCTAATATAATATCTTCCCTCTGCATTAATATTCCTGTAGGAGAATGCCTAGAAGGTAAAATAACCAAAATGCAATCCAGCTTTGGATCAATACGATCCACGTGCCCTTCATGTACTTTCTTTTCTACCAAGGCCAATTCTTTCTCAGCTTCAGGTGTTAATTCCCTTGGACTATTTAAGTCCTTGTCACCTTCTAAGGTTTTGAACAAATTATGCAGTTCATCATTTTTTACCCCAACAATAGTTCGTAGATGAGAAATATCTCCAAATAATCTTTGAAAGTCATTAAGAGTCTGTAGTCTATCTCTCCTAATTTGCACCTTTTGGGGTCTAATTTTTTGTAGCTCTATTTTATATCCTAAATAATTAATAGAATCTCCTCTTTGTATCTTTTCAGGAGCAATTTGTAATCCCCAGCAAGGCAAAATTTTCTTTACCTCTTCAAACATTCTTTCTAAAGTATCTGCATTTGAGTCAGCTAGTAAAATATCATCCATATAATGATAAATTATAGATTTAGGAAATTTTTTACGTATCACTTCCAATGGCTGTTGTACAAAATATTGGCACAGAGTTGGGCTATTCAACATTCCCTGTGGTAGGACCCTCCATTGAAATCTTTTAACCGGTTGAGAATTATTATAAGTAGGCACTGTGAAAGCAAATCTTTCTCTGTCTTTTTCTTGTAATGTTATTGAAAAGAAACAGTCTTTTAAATCAATAACTATGAGAGGCCATCCTTTTGGTAACAGAGTAGGCAAAGGAATTCCAGATTGTAGAGAGACCATTGGCTGAATTACTTTGTTAATTGCTCTAAGGTCTGTTACCATTCTCCATTTACCAGATTTCTTTTTAATAACAAATACAGGAGAATTCCAAGGGCTGGTTTATTCCCCAATATGCTTAGCATTTAACTGTTCTTCTACCAGCTCTTCTAAAGCCTAGAGTTTCTCTGTTGTTAAAGGCCATTGCTGGACCCATACAGGCTTGTCTGTTAACCATTTTAAAGGTAGAGCTGTTGGTGTCTTTGGAAGATCATCAGTTGTTGTGCCCTGTTCTTGTATAATATGGATGGCTGGTGACCACTCAGAATAATGCCTTCTAATATTTCTCTCAGAAACATGTGCTAATTTATGATTTGTTTCTGAGATTGGAGGGATGTTAATCTGAGTATTCCATTGTTGCAACAAGTCTCAACCCCACAGGTTTATAGCTATGTTAGCTACATATGGTTTTAATTTTCCTCTCTATCCTTCTGGACCTATACATTCGAGCCATCTTGCACTCTGTTTCACCTGAGATAATGTTCCAATTCCTAACAGTTTAACGTTTACCTCCTGAAGAGGCCAAGTTGGATGCCAAAATTTTGGTGCAATTATGGTAACGTCCGCACCTGTGTCTACCAGACCAGACAACAAAACACCATTTATTTTTATCGATAATTTTGGTCTTTGTTCATTAATAGAAGTTTGCCAAAAATTTTCTTTATGTTTTCTCCTGAATTTTCTATTCTCTCTGTTTCATCATCCTGACCAGCATGACTTATTCCAATAGGCATTTGGTTATTTAATTGCTCTGAGTAGGGGTTTCCTCTACGACTGCAGGAAAGGTTTGAACTGGATTTGCTATTGGGGCCTGCATGAGGCCCCTCTGGGAGTTTCCCGAAGACTGAGGCAAAGGATTACCCTGTCTGTCCTTTGTTGATCTACATTCATTGGTCCAGTGTTTTCCCTTACCACACCTTCTGCATACTCCAGAAGGAAGGGGCATTCTGTTGCCATTGTTCCTTGAAGAAACATTGTTTCTAGGAATGACCTGTTTACAGTCCCTTTTCAAATGTCCTTGCTTTCCACATCCAAAACATCTAACATTCCTCAAACCTTGTGAAATTGCTTCTCCTACCCACGTATCATCATGCTCATGAGCTTCAACATTAACCGTGTCTCTAATCCAATCTTTCAAAGGTGCAGATCTTGCCTTTAACGGCCTGATTATTGTTTTGCATGCTGCATTCACATTCTTAAAGGCTAAAGATTCAATTATTATCTTACTAGCTTCTGAATCTGGGACCATTCTCTTTACTGCTGAAGCCAGTCTTTGTAAAAAATCTGTGAAAGATTCTTTTGGGCCTTGTACAACCTTTGTAAATGACTCAGTTTTTTTTCCTGGTTCCTCAACTCTGTCCCATGCATTCAAGGCTGCTGTTCGACATAAAATTAGGGTTTGGACATCATATAAACATTGTGTTTGTGCTGAAGCATATTGACCTTCTCCAATAAGCTGATCCTGGCAGACTTGTATTCTTTTATCCCTCCACTGTTTTTTTATGTTTTTAGCTTCATCCTTGAACCAAGTTAGCCACTGAAGCCTTTGACTGGGTTCAAGAACAGCTTGTGCCAGCTCCTGCCAGTCCTGTGGTACAATCCTATTATATGTTGACCAAGAGTTTAACATTTGCTTTACATATGGGGAATGTATGCCATAAGATACTGTTGCCTCCTTAAACCTTCGTAAATCTAACATTTCAATTGGAGCCCAAATATTTTGTGTAGTCATTTGATCAGGCAACTGCTGTACGGTTACTGGACAAACTAAGGGTGACTGTGTGAAAACAGGCTTTCTTTCTGTAACCCTATGATCCAATCTTGAAGCAACTTCACTGTTAGTTTCTTCTGTCTGAGTTTTTACAGGTTTAACAGGTTTTTCTAAAGCTGTCACCCTGGCACTTAAATTGACTATCTTTTTAAATAGTAAAATGAGGATAAGCATAGTAATAAAATGCATAATTCGATCAACATTAATCTTCTCATATAGCTGTTCCATTGTCAGACTGTCTAAAATTGCAAACAAAGCCCAATTTTCTTCCAATGTACACAGAAAACCCATTTTTTTTAATGTGGAAAAAAATTTTCCTTTTAAATAGTTTCCTTTAAAATATCTGATATGTTAAGGACTTACCAAGTCCTCGTAGAACAGTACCAATCTGAGGGAATTTCAAAACAGCCACCTAGTGTCCAAGGTGTGAGTCGAGAGAGAGAGAGAGAGAGAGAGAGAGAGAGAGAGAGAGAGAGAGAGCACGCAAGAACCGTAGCCGCAAGTTCTGCCTAAGAGCTTGAATCCAGCCACGTGTTCCCGCTTGAGCTTAGTCAAGCCTTGGCTCTGGCTACCTTAAGCTCCAACCACATGTGTTGGCTTTACAGGCAGGGGCCCTGTTCGGCAGGGCAAGCCTGAGTTGTTTGTAGCACTGGCTTTAAGCAAGTAGCTCAAGGTTGGTCCGACCTGAGGCCAAGCCAACCTGGGCCTGGGCTAGGGAGCTGGCTGCCCTGGCGGGAAACCGGACCTGCCAGCTGCCCTGGCGGGAAACCGGACCTGCTGCCAAGCCAAGTTAAGCAGTTTTTAATGGATTCTTGTCACGTTGGGTGCCAAATGTAGATGTAACCAACCATCTTATTAAATAAGAAACACAGAGCCAATTCAGAGAAGAAAGCCAAGAGGTCAGAGCTAACAGCCTCACCCTTCCTGTTTCAGCGATCCTGCTTCAGCCAAGAGAGCTCTCCAAAAAGGGACCTACTTCCTGTGTGTATGTCTTTATATAGTCTAGCTGTTCTGCCTTCTCATTGGTTGTAAACCCAAACATGTGACTGCCTCGTCACTGCCTGTATGTGCCGCCCTCCAGGTCCTTAAAGGCGTGCGCCACTGCCACCACACACTTGCTATGGCTCTAATAGCTCTGACACCTAGGCAACTTTATTTATTAACATATAATTAAAATCACATTTCAGTACAAGTAAAATAGCATCACACATGACCAGTTACTATCTAAAAAAGAAAAATAAGATGGACAAGCTGGGTGTATTGGCTCACACTTTTAACTTCAGCACTCAGAATACAAAGGTAGGTCACTCTGAGTTGAATGCCAGCCTAGTCTATATATTCAGATCCAGGAGAATATACTAAGACCCCATCTCCCATGCTAAAATCTAACAAACAAAAAAGATAGAAAAACTCAGAGGTTTTTAATAAAATTCCTAAAAAGTGTTATGCATTCACTCCAGTTCTCTATTCATCTTCTAGTAACCTCAACTGCCACAATTTAAACTGTAACATCAGTAAGGTTTTACTAAAAGCACAGCATGTTGTAACAGTTATAAATGGACAGATGAAAACATTAGCAATGTGAATGTTGATCATAAATAATCAACACAGGGCAGAATAGATGACACAGTAGTAAAAAGCTTTTGCTGGCCTTGCACATAGGTGGGCTCAATTGCCAGTACTTATGTGGGGGATCACATCTATTTATTATTCCAAGTTCAGGGTTTCTGAGACCATATTTTAACCACTGAGATGACCAGGTAACCATGTGGTGCATATCCATGCATACAGGAAAGTATTCATATTCATTTAAAAAAATTAAAATAAGCAAAAAACAAAACAAGCAGGTAGCAGGTAATTTACCAGCAATCCAATGACTCAGAGAGCTCAGACAGTATTAATGTCATGAATACATGCCATTTGGAGAAAGAGAGTGATACTCTCTGCCAAATTTTAAAATTCAAAATATGGTTGAAGCTCAGTACAACAGCCTGTGCTTGACATGTACAAAAATGTAGATCCCAGGCCCATCATCCAATAATATAAAAAGAAAAATGCCAGAAATGTTGGCCCACCTATAATCCCAGGACTTGGGAACCAGAATCAGGGGGATATCTGAGTTAGTGGTCAGCTTGGTATACAGAGCTCCTTTAAGGATAGCCAAGGCTACACAGACAAATCATGTCTTCAAAAACAAACAAACAAAATTTAAAAGAGCAGGCTACCAAACTGCATTAGCACTGAATAGCAATTACTTCTAAATTATCTTATGTGATTTAGAGATAGAGTCTATAAAAGTAGTGAAAGCCTGACAATACAAGCAAGCTGGC
Source organism: Peromyscus eremicus (assembly GCF_949786415.1). NCBI lineage: Eukaryota > Metazoa > Chordata > Mammalia > Rodentia > Cricetidae > Peromyscus > Peromyscus eremicus. The sequence continues at coordinate 496,436 of NW_026734288.1, forward strand.
TGATTTGTTTCAATCACAACACAGTAGATGCAAAAAACAGGAAATTTGTTGAGAATATAGACACAAATATCACACCCCCAGTGAGGAATTTCATCCAGAAAACTTCCCTCTACTAAAGGTTTCATAAGCAATAGAAAGAGAGGAACCAAGGAGAAACATGTGTTCAAATGCATCATAGTATGTGGGAAATTTTTTTCATTCAATTATCTATATTCTGACCCAAGTCATTATAGACTCATGGTCATCCATGTAGAAAATGCATTTAGCCACTTCAATAATCTTCATAGTCTGTAATAGCCCCTACACTTTCCAAATGTCAAAAGTCTCTTCTGACACTCAGTACACTCTCTTGACAGTCACATCTTGTAAAACCAAAAAACAAGATCCATCTTTCCAGCATACAATGGCACAGAATACCATTCACATTCCAAAACATAGAAATGGAGACATAGTTAGGGAAGATTCGACCAAGGCAAGACTGAAGCACAGTAGGATAAATATGAAATCATGTAGCTCTGTCTCAGGTGTATGGTGCTTCACTTTAAATGGTCCTGTCCCTGAAACTTTTCTTACATCGCTTTGTTTACTTTAACTCCCTATATGCAGTGAGGTCTCTATGGAAGATGTCTCATAGCTTAGGTATCTCACCATCTTGTGGTTATAAAAGGGAACCAAGGCTGTTGTGTAATATTATTATTATTATTTTTGAATTGTCATTTTTTCATTATATTTGACACAACATATCTATCATATTAATTTTTTCTTTTTCTTCCTTCAATTGCTTCACAAAGGGATAGAAGTATAAATGAAAGTTACCAAGAGGGAAAAACATTTTAGACCCACCTTGCTCTTAAGAAAATTACTTTCAATAAAAAAGAACTTCTGTATTATATTACGTCTCCACAACGTATTTAAAAAGTAAACTCATAAAGCTAATATTAAAATTCCACACTGTATAGTTTTTCTTAAATTAAAAATTTTAAGAAGTGGTCATGAATTATCATGGGATTGCTTTTGAAACATCATTTTCACTTTTGTTACATAGACATGAACATCTGAATTTTTATTGTTTTTATTTCAAATAAAGTTATAAATAAATATATATATATATATATATATATATATATATATATATATATATATATATATATATTTTCTTTTTTTTTGTTTTAAATATTGCCCTTCTTAGCTTTGGGATTTGTGTTACTCTTCTTTTTTAAATTTATTTATTAAATTTAATTTTACATATCAGTCACGGATTCCCTTGTTCTCCCCACAACCCACCCCCCATTACCATCTCCTCCAGGGCAAAGACTTCCCTGAAAATTGAGTTCAATCTGGTAGATTCAGTCCAGGCAGGTCCAGTCCCCTCCTCCCAGGATGAGCCAAGTGTCCCTGTATAATCCTCAGGTTCGAAACAGCCAGTTCATGCACTGAGGACAGGACATGGTACCACTGTCAGGATGCATCCCAAGCAGATCAAGCTAATCAACTGTCTTATTTATCCAGAGGGCCTGATCCAGTTGGGGACTCCTCAGCTATTGGTTCATAGTTCATGTGTTTGATTTCGTTTGAATATTTATCCCTGTGCTTTTTCCAATCTTGGTCTAAACAATTTTCGCTCATACAAACTCTCCTTTCTCACCAATTGGACTCTTGGAGTTCCACCTGGGGCCTGGCTGTGGATCTCTGTATCCGGTTCTCTCAGTCATTGGATGGGGTTTCTAGCATGACAATTAGGATCTCTGGCCATCCTATTGTCAGAGTAGGTCAGTTCTGGTTGTCTCTTGACCATTGCCAGTAGTCTTTTGTGGGGGTATCTATGTGGATTTCTGTGGAAGCATTTTGCTTCTTCATATTCTCATGTGTTCTTCATTCATCATGGTTTTTTATTCCTTGTTCTCCCTCTCTGTTCTTGATCCAGCTGGGATCTCCTGCTCCCCTAAGCTCTCTTTCCCTTAACCCTTGCCCTTCCTTACTCCCACTCACGTCCATGTTGTTCATGTAGATCTAATACATTTCTCTGTCATTGGGCAAACCCTGTGTCTTTCTTGGGGTTCTGTTTTCTAGGTAGCCTCCCTGGAGTTGTGAGTAGCAGTCTAGTCATCTTTGTTTTACATCTAGTATCCTCCTATGAGTGAGTACATACCATGTTTGTCTTTCTGAGTCTGGGTTACCTCACTCAGGATGATTTTTTCTAGATCCATCTATTTGCCTGCAAACCTCATGATGTCATTGTTTTTCTCTGCTGAGTAGTACTCCATTGTGTGTATGTACCACTTTTTAGTTATCCATTCTTCAGTTGAAGGCCATCTAGGTTGTTTCCAGGTTCTGGCTATTACAAACAATGCTGATATGAACAGAACTGAACAAGTGCCCTTGTGGTATGATTGAGCATTCCTTGGGTATATGTCCAAGAGTGGTATAGCTGGATCTTGGGAGAGAGTGATTCCCAATTTTCTAAGAAAGCACCATATTGATTTCCAAAGTGGTTGTACAAGCTTGCATTCCAACCAGCAGTGGAGGAGAGTTCCCCTAGCTCCACATCCTTTCTAGCATAAGCTATTTTCAGTGTTTTTTATCTTAGCCATTCTGACAGGTGTAAGGTGGTATCTCAGAGTCGTTTTGATTTGCATTTCCCTGATGATTCGGGATGTTGAGCAATTCCTTAAATATCTTTCAGCCATTTGAGTTTCCTCTGTTGAGAATTCTGTTTAGTTCTATAGCCCATTTCTTAATTGGACTGTTGGGCAATTTGATGTCTAATTTCTTGATTTCTTTATATATTCTGGATATCAGTCCTCTGTCAGATGTGGGGTTGGTGAAGACCTTTTCCCATTCTATTGTCTGTCGCTATGCCTTGTTGATTGTATCCTTTGCTCTACAAAAGCTTCTCAGTTTCAAGAGGTCCCATTGATTAATTGTTTCTCTCAGAGTCTGTGCTACTGGTGTTATTTTTAGGAAGTGATCTCCTAAGCCAATGCATTCCAGACTACTTCGGACTTTCTCTTCTAGCAGGTTCAGAGTAGCTGGATTTATGTTGAGGTCCTTGATCCACTTGGACTTAAGTTTTGTGCATGGTGATAGATATGGATACATTTGTAGCCTTCTACACATTGACATCCAGTTATGCCAGCACCATTTGTTGAAGATGCTTTCTTTTTTCCATTGTACACTTTTGGCTTCTTTGTCAAAAATTATATGTTCACAAGTGTGTGGATTAATGTCAGGGTCTTCAATTCCATTCCATTGGTCGACATGTCAGTTTTTATGCCAGTACCAAGCTGTTTTTATTACTGTAGCTCTATAGTAGAGCTTGAGGTCAGGGATCATGATGCCTCCAGAGGTTATTTTATTGTACAGGATTCTTTTGGCTATCCTGGGTTGTTTGTTTTTCCATATGAAGTTGAGTATTATGTTTTCCAGGAATGTGAAGAATTGTGTTGGTATTTTGATGGGATTGCATTGAATCTGTAGATTGCTTTTGGTAAGATTGCCATTTTTACTATGTTAGTCCTGCCTATCCATGAGCATGGGAGATCTCTCCATTTTCTGACATCTTCTACAATTTCTTTTTTCAGAGACTTAAAGTTCTTGTCATATAGGTCCTTCACTTGCTTGCTTAGTGTTATCCCAAGGTATTTTATATCATTTGTGGCTATTTTAAATGGTGATGTATCTCTGATTTCCTTCTCAGCCTGTTTGTCAATTGTATATAGGAGAGCTACTGATATTTTTGAGTTGCTCTTGTTTCCTGCTATGTTGCTGAAGGTGTTTATAAGCTGTATCAGTTCCTTGGTGGAATCTTTGGGGTTGCTCAAGTATACTATCATGTCATCTGCAAATAGGGAAAGCTTGACTTCTTCCTTTCCAATTTGTATCCCCTTAATCTCCTTATGCTGTCTTATTGTTCTAGCTAGAACTTCAAGTACTATATTGAGTAAGTATGGGGAGAGCGGACAGCCTTGCCTCGTTCCTGATTTTAGTGGAATTGCTTTGAGTTTCTCTCCATTTAATTTGATGTTGGCTGTTGGCTTGCTGTAAATTGCCTTTATTATGTTTAAGTATGTTCCCTGTATTCCTGATTGCTCCAAGACCTTTATCATGAAGGGGTGCTGGATTTTGTCAAATGCCTTTTCTGCATCTAGTGAGATAATCATGTGGTTTTTTTTCTTTGAGTTTGTTTATAAGGTGTATTACATTGATGGACTTTTGTATGTTGAACCACCCTTGCATCCCTGGGATGAAGCCTACTTGATCATAGTGGATAATTGTTTTGATGTATTCTTGGAGTCTGTTTGCCAGTATTTTATTGAGTATTTTTGCATCAATGTTCATGAGGGAGATCGGTCTGTAGTTCTCTTTGTTTGTTGTATCCTTGTTTGGTTTAGGAATCAGGGTAATTGTAGCCTCATAGAAGGAGTTTGGTAATGTTCTTTCTGTTTGTATTGTGTGAAACAATTTATAGAGTATTGGTATTAACTCTTCTTTGAAGATCTGGTAGAATTCTGCACTGAAACCATCTGGTCCTGGGCTTTTTTTTGGTTGGGACACTTTTAATGACTGATTCTATTTCCTTAGGGGTTATTGGACTATTTAAGTAGTTTATCTTTTCTTGATTTAACTTAGGTGTGTGGTACTTATCCCGAAAATGATCCATTTCTTTTAGATTTTCCAGTTTTGTGGAGTAGAGGTTTTTGAAGTATGACCTGATGATTCTCTGGATTTCCTCAATGTCTGTTGTTATGTCCCCCTTTTCATTTCTAATTTTGTTGATTTGGATGCTCTCTCTCTCTCTCTCTCTCTCTCTCTCTCTCTCTCTCTCTCTCTGTCTTTTGGTTAGTTTGGATAAGGGCTTGTCTCTCTTGTTGATTTTCTCAAAGAACCAACTCTTTGTTTCATTAATTTTTTGTATTGTTCTCTTTGTTTCTATTTTATTGATTTCAGCGCTCACTTTGATAATTTCCTGGTGTCTATTCTTCCTGGGAGACTTTGCTTCTTCTTGTTCTAGAGCTTTCGAGTGAGATGTTAAGTCACTAGTGTGAGATTTCTCCAACTTCTTTATGTGGGCATTTAGTGCTATGAATTTCCCTCTTAGCACTGCTTTCATAGTGTCCCATAAGTTTGGGTGTGTGGTGTCTTCATTTTAATTGATCTCTAGGAAGTCTTTAATTTCTTTATTTCTTCCTTAACCCATTGGTGATTCAGTTGAGCATTATTCAGTTTCCATGAGATTTTCTGTAGTTTTATGTTGTTGCTGAAATCTAACTTTAACCCATGGTGGTCTGACAGAACACAGGAGGTTATTCCAATTTTTTTTTTCTGTTGAGATTTGCTTTGTGGCCAAGTATGTGGCCGATTTTAGAGAAGGTTCCATGGGGTGCTGCAAAGAAGATATATTCTTTTTTGTTAGGATGGAATGTTCTGTAGATATCAATTAAGTCCATTTGAGTCATGACATCAGTTAAGTCCTTTATTTCTCTGTTAAGTTTCGATTTGGGGAATCTGTCCAGTGGTGAAAGTGGAGTGTTGAAGTCTCCCAATATTAATGTGTGTGGTTTTATATGTGGTTTAAGCTTTAGTAATGTTTCTTTTACATATGTGGGTGTCCTTGTGTTTGGGGCATAAATGTTCAGAATTGAAACTTCATCTTGGTGGATCTTTCCTGTGATGAGTATGTAATGACCTTCTTGACCTCTTTTGACTGATTTTAGTTTGAAGTCTATTTTTCTGGATATCAGGGTGGCTACACCTGCTTGTTTCTTAAGACCGTTTGATTGGAAAGTCTTTTCCCAGCCTTTTATTCTTAAGTAGTGTCTATCTTTGAATTTGAAATGTGTTTCTTGTATGCAGCAGAAAGATAGGTCCTGCTTTTGTATCCATTCTTTAAGCCTATGTCTTTTTATAGGTGAATTAAATCCATTGATATTAAGGGATATTAATGACCAGTGATTGTTCATTCCTGTTATTTTTTGATGGTAGTGTGTGTGTACTTCTTTTCTTTAGGGTTTACTGCTGTGGTTTTATTTATTGCCTGTGTTTTTGAGGGTGTATCTGACTTTCTTAGGTTGGAATTTTCCTTCTAGTGCTTTCTGTAGGGCTGGGTTTGTGGATAAGTATTGTTTAAATCTGGCTTTGTCTTGGAATGTCTTGTTCATTCCATCTATGATGATTGAAAGTTTTGCTGGGTATATTAGTCTAGGCTGGCATGCATGGTCTCTTAGTGTCTGCATTACATCTGTCCAGGTCATTCTGGCTTTCAGAGTCTCCATTGAGAAATCAGGTGTTATTCTGATGGGTTTGCCTTTATAAGTCACTTGGCCTTTTTCCTTTGTTGCTCTTAATATTCTTTCTTTATTCTGTACATTTAGTTGTTTAATTATTATGTGGCAAGTGGAATTTTGGGGGGTTTAGTCTGCTTGATGTTCTATAGGCTTCTTATATCTTCATAGGCATTTTCTTCTTTAAGTTGGGAAAGTTTTTTTCTATGATCTTGTTGAATATATTTTCTGTGTCTTTGAGTTGGTATTCTTCTCCTTCTTCTATCCCTATTATTCATAGGTTTGGTTTTTTCATGGTGTCCCAAATTTCTTGGATATTTTGGTTCATGATTTTGTTGGTTTCAGTGTTTTCTTTGACTGATGAATCTATTTCTTCTACCATATCTTCAACGCCAGAGATCCTCTTCCATCTCTTGCATTCTGTTGGTTATACTTGCATCTGAAGTTCGTGAACGTTTACTCAGATTTTCTAGTTCCAGCATTCCCTCTCTTTGTGTCTTCTTCATTTTTTCTATTTCCCTTGTCAGGTCTTGGACAGTTTCCTTCATCTGTTTCATTGCTTTTTCATGATTTTCTGTCAGGGCTTTATTGTTTTCTTCTGCTTTATTTGTCATTTCCTCTAGTTTTTTATAGCGTTCTTCCCATTTTTTGTTTGTCTTTCCTCAATTTCATTTGTGATTCCTTCTATATAAGCCTTTACTTTATTCATGGTGTTATTCATAAGGCTGGTTTCTTCAACTTCTTCTGTTTTTTGATGTTTAGGTCTAGCTGTTGGAAGAGGGCTAGGTTCCGGTGATGGTGTATTGCTCTTCATTTTATTGTATGTACTTCTGCCTTGATATCTGCCCATCTCCTTGTGCATTCATATTTGTTTTTATCAGCGCACTTGGTCCAGTTAGAGCTGACAGATTCAGGAAGCCTCTCTCTCTTGTCCAGATGGGAGCTCCGGGGTATGATGGGCACTCTTGTCCAGATGGGAGGTTCAAGGCAGGATGGGAGCTGGGGGCTGGTCTCTAAGTTTCAGGAAGTGGCTGGGTCTCAGACAGATGGGCGTGGGGGCAGGGCATGGAGATTGCAGGGTCTGCCAGGGTTCTTGGAGAAGGGGAGCCTTCCCGGTTGGGGTGGAGTGGATTCTGCCCAGTGCCCAAAACCTGGGGCCAAGTTGGGCAGGTCTTCCCCGGAATGGCTGGTGCCCAGGGATAGGATCTAGGCTGAGCCCAGGCACTTACCTCTTGTCCAGATGAAAGGTCCAGGGCAGGATGGGAACTGGGGGCTGGTCTCTAAGTCTCAGTAAGTGGCTGGGGTCTCAGGTGGATGGGTGTGGGGGCTTAGCATGGAGATTGCAGGGTCTGCTGGTGGTCTTGGAGAAGGGGAGCCTTCCCGGTGGGGGTGGAGAGGATCCTGCCCACTGGCCAGAACCTGGGGCCAAGTTGGGCAGGTCTTCCCCGGAATGGCTGGTGCCCAGGGATGGGACCATGTAATATTATTTTAAGGTGTGTTTTTTTTTTGTTTATGCTGTGGAACATTTGTTTTAATGATGCAAAGATTTGTTGCATTCTTTTATGTTGCATTTATTTAACTCTGTGAAGCTATGATACTGCTATAGCCTGTCTAAAATACTTCATTAGTCTTAATACAGAGCTTAATGGCCAATAGCTTTGCAGGAAAGGATAGGCAGGGCCAGCAGGCTGAGAGAATAAATAAGAGGAGAAATCTGGGAGGAAAAAAGGAAGAAGGAGAAAGAAAAGTAAGACACCACTGGGCAGCCACCCAGCTACACCACAAGCCACAAAATAAGAAATAAAAAAAAAGGTATACAAAACAGAGGAAGACAACAAAAGCCCAAAGGCAAAAGGTATATGGGACAATTTAAGTTAAAAAAAACTGTCTAGAAACAAGTCAAGCTAAGGTTGATCATTTATAAGAAAAAATAATCTTCCATGTGTGTGATTTTTGAGAACTCGGTGGCAGGCTCCCTAAAGAGTAAAGAATTAATAAAAAAGAAACAACCAACAACATCAGGCTTCAATCCTCACAGCTTTATGCAATAAACTCTCACAGTCTCCTTACTGGATTTGTGCCTCTGCCATACATAGATGCCTGCAACAATGCTGAACTATAATCACAGACTAAGAATTCCTGATCTTAAATTTTGATTCTCTCTTATTTCCAGGACCAGCACACTATGGGTTATCCTGCAAAGTTTGATTTTTTTATTGGTATGGACACTAATATACTTGGACCATAGGTGTACTGGTTTTATATGGAGATGCTTCCTGGGACAAGGAATCTCTTTGCTTACTCCTTACACAAATTGAAGGTTTAACAGGATGGAGTCTTAACCTTAGGGCACTTTGCTAGGCTTCCATTCTATAGCAAAAGTCTTCTCTATAATGGTGATAAACTCTTTGAAATTTCATTCTGGTGTCAGCACTTGACTGTCATCTGAAACTACCTTTTCATTTTCATTTATTTCTGATCCACTTGTTTTCTTTTTATTCTGGACCTGAATGAGTCATCAGTAGTAACCATCCAACAGATTCAATATTCCGTGTAAGGAATTAGCCCATTATTTTTTAATTCTTCTTTGATAAATACCCAGGGCTTAGGTAGAATAAAAAAGATTTTGGAACCAAAATATCACATAAATGAACTTTATCTTAATTTTTTATGCAATCTATCTTCTTTCAACTGAAATCCTATGATCTCAATCTCCACATTCTGCCATTACTCTTAACATTCCCATCTTCATGGTCCCAAAAGAACAGCCAATTGAGTACTGTGTACAACTTTCTATGGCTGTTGTAAAACTTAAAGGCTTGATATCATCCACATTATTTCAAAAGGCAATATTCCCATGATCTGCCTAGCAACAAAATCACTTTTGTTGTTCCGGTTTTTTGTTCTTACTTCTTTTATCCTGCTGTGATTAAATCCTCTAACCAAAAACATCTCAGGCAATGAAAGTCTTTATTTGGCTGATTGTGTCAGATCACACTCCGTTATTTTGGGAGCTTAGGATAGAAACTCAAGCTAACAATTGAAGGCAAAATCCATGGGCCAAGATTGTTTTCTGGCTTTCTCCCTTATCTAGTCACAGCCTCATGCTCAGATAGCTCCCTTTTCTAGCCCAGGACACTTTTCTTAGGGATATTGTCACCCTACGTGGTGGAGTCTTCCTATATCAGTCATCAATCAACACCATCTCTCACAGACATGACAATTTCTGGCTATAATCAATTAAGCCACTATGAACATAGTTGAGCAAGTATCTTTGTGGTAGAGGGAAGGAACACCTTTTAAGTATATGCCCAAGAGTGTTATAGCAGGGTGTTGAGGTAGATTAATTCCCAATTTTCTTAGGATTGTATTTTGATTTCCACAGTGGCTGTAAAGGTTTGCACTTGTAACAGCAATGAATCCCCTTGTTACTGGTGCTTGCCAATTGTCACTTGTGTTAATTGTCTTAACCATTCTTACAGGTGTAAGGTGAAATCTCAAAGTAGTTTTGATAAGCATTTATTTGATGGTTAAGAATGGTGAACATCTCTTCAAGTTTTTCTCAGCCACTGTAGAATCCTCTATTGAGAATTCTGTTCAGAAGTGCACCCCATGATAATTGGATTGTTTGGTTTGTTATTGTCTAATTTCTAGAGTTCTTTATTATTCTGAGTAAGAAAACCCAGAAGCACATAGAAAAACATGGTATGTACTCACTTATAAGTGGGTATTAGTAATTAAGTAAAATACAATCATAGTAAATTACAGTAGAATCCATAGATACAGAGAGGCTAAGTAACAAGAACAGCTCTAGGAAAGATGCATGGATCTTCCTGAGAAGAGGACGTAGAATATATTTAGTGGGTGCACTGGAGGCAAGTGGGAATGGTAACAAGAGGGGTCAGATGAGTAAGGAAGGGATGGGGGAAAGACAGGGGGAGTTGACTAGAATAGGGCAGCTTTCAGAAGGGGATATGAAAACAGTGCTGTGCAAACTTTCTGTAACGTATAAGTGTGACCTCAGTGAGGACTCTTTTTTTTTAAATTTAATTTAAGTTTACATATAAGCCACAGATTCCCCTGTCCTCCCCCTTCCACTCCCCTCTACCTTCCCCCTAGTCCACCCCCCCATTTCCATCTCCTCCAAAGCAAACACTCCCCTGGGAATTCAGTTCAACCTGGTAGATTCAGTCCAGGCAAGTCCAGTACCCTCCTCCCAGGCTGAGCAAAGTGTTCTTGCATAGGCCCAAGGTTCTAAACACCCAGCTCATGCACTAATGACAGGTCCCAGGCCCACTGTCTGGGTGCCTCCAAAACAGTTCAAGCTATTAACTGTCTCAATTATCCAGAGGACCTGATCCAGATGGGGGCTCCTCAGCTATTGGTTCATAGATCAAGTGTTTCCACTAGTTTAGCTATTTGTTCCTGTGGTTTTTCCAATCTTGTTCTCAATAAATCTTGCTCATACAATCCCTCCTCTTTCTCACCAATTTGGATTCCTGGAGCTCCACCTGGGGCCTGGCAGTGGATCTCTGAATGTGCTTCCATTAGTCATTGAATGATATTTTTAGCACGACAGTTAGGGTGTTTGGCTATCCTATCACCAGAGTAGGTCAGTTTGGGCTTTCTCGTGACAATCGCCAGTAGTCTATTGTGGAGGTATCTTTGTGGGTTTCTGGGGACCTCTCTAGCACTTTGCTTCTTCTATTCCCATGGGGTCTTCATTTATCATGGTCTCTTTTCCTTGTTCTCCACCTCTGTTCTTGATCCAGCTGGGATCTCCCACTCCCCTAAGCTCTCTTTCCCTTGACCCTTGCCTTTCATTACCTTCCCCCCTTGTCCAGTTTGCTCATGTAGATCTCATCCATTTCTCTGTAATTGGGCAATCCCTGTGTCTTTCTTAGGGTCCTGTTTTCTAGGTAGCCTCCCTGGAGTTGGGAGTAGCAATCTAATCATCCTTTGTTTTACATCTAGTATCCTCCTATGAGTGAGTACATACCATGTTTGTCTTTCTGAGTCTGAGTTACCTCACTCAGGATGATTTTTTACTGGATCCATCCATTTGCCTGCAAAACTCATGATGTCATTGTTTTTCTGCTGAGTAGTACTCCATTGTGTATATGTACCACATTTTATTTATCCATTCTTTAGTTGAAGGGAATCTAGGTTGTTTCCAGGTTCTGCCTAGTACAAAAAATGCTGCTATGAGCATAGCTGAGCATGTGCCCTTATAGTATGATTGAGCATTCCTTGGGTATATGTCCAAGAGTGGTATAGCTGGGTCTTGGGAGAGAGTGATTCCCAATTTTCTAAGAAAGCACCATATTGATTTCCAAAGTGGCTGAACAAGCTTGCATTCCCGCCAACAGTGGAGGAGAGTTCCCCTTGCTCCACATCCCCTCCAGAATAAGCTGTCTTCAGTGTTTTTGATCTTAGTCATTCTGATGGGGGTTAGGTGGTATCTAAGTATTGTTTTGATTTGCGTTTCCCTGATGATTCAGGATGTTGAGAAATTCCTTAAATGTCTTCCAGCCATTTCTGCTTCCTCTGTTGAGAATATTGTTTAGCTCTATAGCCCATTTCTTAATTGGACTGGTGGGCAATTTGATGTCTAATTCCTAGAGTTCTTTATATATTCTGGATATCAGTCCTTTGTCAGATGTGAGGTTGGTGAATATCTTTTCCCATTCTGTAGGCTGTCACTTTGTCTTGTTTACTAAGTCCTTTGCTCTACAAGGCTTCTCAGTTTCAAGAGGATCCATTGATTGATTGTTTCTCTCAGTGTCTGTGCTATTGGTGTTATAGTTAGGAAGTGATCTCCTATGCCAATGCATTCAAGACTAGTTCCTACTTTCTCTTCTAGCAGGTTCAGAGTAGCTGGATTTATGTTGAGATATTTAATCCACTGGGACTTAAGTTTTGTGCATGGTGATAGATATGGATATATTTGTAGCCTTCTACACATTGACATCCAGTTATGCCAGCACCATTTGTTGAAGATGCTTTCTTTTTTCCATTGTACACTTTTGGCTTCTTTGTCAAAAATTATATGTTCACAGGTGTGTGGATTAATGTCAGGGTCTTCAATTCCATTCCATTGGTCTGCATGTCAGTTTTTATGCCAATACCAAGCTATTTTTATTACTGTAGCTCTATAGTAGAGCTTGAGGTCAGGAATCATGATGCCTCCAGAGGTTATTTTATTGTACAGGATTCTTTTGGCTATCCTGGGTTGTTTGTTTTTCCATATGAAGTTGAGTATTATGTTTTCCAGGAATGTGAAGAATTGTGTTGGTATTTTGATGGGGATTGCATTGAATCTGTAGATTGCTTTTGGTAAGATTGCCATTTTTACTATGTTAATCCTACCTATCCATGAGCATGGGAGCACTTTCCATTTTCTGACATCTTCAATTTCTTTTTTCAGGGACTTAAAGTTCTTGTCATATAGATCCTTCACTTGCTTAGTTAGAGTTACTCCAAGGTATTTTATATCATTTGTGGCTATTTTAAAGGGTGATGTATCTGATTTCCTTCTCAACCTGCTTGTCAATTGTATATAGGAGGGCTACTGATTTTTTTGAGTTGCTCTTGTTTCCTGCTATGTTGCTGAAGGTGTTCATAACCTGTATCAGTTTCTTGGTCAAATTTTTGGGATCACTCATGTACACTATCATGTCATCTGAAAATAGCAAAAGCTATACTTCTTTTTTTCCAATTTGTATCTCCTTATGTTGTCTTATTGCTCTGGTTAGAACTTCAAGTACTATATTGAATAAGTATGGGGAGAGAGTACAAACTTGCCTTGTTCCTGATTTTAGGGAATCACTTTGAGTTTCTCTCCATTTAATTTAATGTTGGCTGTTGGCTTGCTGTAAATTGCCTTTATTATGTTTAAGTATGTTCCCTGTATTCCTGATTGCTCCAAGACCTTTATCATGAAGGGATGTTGGATTTTGTCAAATGCCTTTTCAGTATCTAGTGAGGTGATGATGTGGTTTTTTTCTTTCAATTTGTTTATTTGGTGTATTACATTAACAGACTTTTGTATGTTGAGCCACCATTGCATCCCAGGGATGAAGCCTACTTGATCATGGTGGATAATTGTTTTGATGTGATCTTGGAGTCTGTTTGCCAGTATTTTATTGAGTATTTTTGCATCAATGTTCATGAGGGAGATCGGTCTGTAGTTCTCTTTCTTGCATCTTTGTTTGGTTTAGGAATCAGGGTAATTGTAGCCTCATAGAAGGAGTTTGGTAATGTTCCTTCTGCTTCTATTGTGTGGAATAATTTGAAGAGTATTGGTATTAACTCTTCTTTGAAGATCTGGTAGAATTCTGTGCTGAAACCTGGGCTTTTTTTGGTTGGGAGACTTTTAATGACTGATTCTATTTCCTTAGGGGTTATTGGACTATTTAAATAGTTTATCTGGTCTTTATTTAACTTAGGTATGTGGTACCTATCCAGAAAATTATCCATTTCTTTATGATTTTCCAGTTCTGTGGAGTAGAGGTTTTTGAAGTATGACCTGATGATTTTCTGGATTTCCTTATTGTCTGTTGTTATGTCCCCTTTTTCATTTCTGATTTTGTTAATTTGGATGCTCTCTCTCTGTCTTTTGGTCAGTTTGGATAAGGGATTGTCTATCTTGTTGATTTTCTCAAAGAACCAATTCTTTGTTTCATTAATTTTTTTGTATTGTTCTTTTTGTTTCTATTTTATTGATTTCAGCTCTCAATTTGATTATTTCCTGGTGTCTATTCTTCCTGGGTGTCTTTGCTTCTTCTTGTTCTAGAGCTTTTGGGTGTGCTGTTAAGTCACTAGTGTGAGATTTCTCCAACTTCTTTATGTGGGCATTTAGTGCTATGAATTTCCCTCTTAGCACTGCTTTCATAGTATCCCATAAGTTTGGGTTTGTGTTGTCTTCATTTTCATTGATCTCTAGGAAGTCTTTAATTTCTTTCTTTATTTCTTCCTTAACCCATTGGTGATTCAGTTGACCATTATTCAGTTTCCATGAGATTGTAGGCTTTCTGTAGCTTTTGTTGTTGCTGAAATCTAACTTTAACCCATGGTTGTCTGATAGAACACAGGAGGTTATTCCAATTGTTTTTTTTTTTTTCTGTTGAAATTTGCTTTGTGACCAAGTATGTGGTCGATTTTAGAGAAGGTTCCATGGGGTGCTGAGAAGAAGATATATTCTTTTTTGTTAGGATAGAATATTCTGTAGGTACAGATTATGTCCTTTTGAGTCATAATATCAGTTAAGTCCTTTATTTCTCTTAAGTTTTGATTTGAGGGATCTGTCCAGTGGTGAAAGTGGAGTGTTGAAGTCCCCCACTATTAATGTGTGGGGTTTTATATGTGGTTTAAGCTTTAGTAATGTTTCTTTTACATATGTGAGTGCCCTTGTGTTTGGGGCATGAATGTTCAGAATTGAAACTTCATCTTGGTGGATCTTTCCTGTGATGAGTATGTAATGCCCTTCTTGATCTCTTTTGATTGATTTTAGTTTGAAGTTTATTTTGCTGGATATTGGGATGTCTACACCCACTTGCTTCTTAAGACCATTTGATTGGAAAGTCTTTTCCCAGCCTTTTATTCTTAGGTAGTGTCTATCTTTGAATTTGAGGTGTGTTTCTTCTATGCAGCAGAAAGATGGGTCCTGCTTTCGTATCCATTCTGTAAGCTTGAGTCTTTTTATAGGTGAATTAAGTCCATTGATATTAAGGGATATTAATGACCAGTGATTGTTCATTCCTGTTATATTTTGGTGGTAATGTGTGTGTAGTTCTCTTCTTTAGGGTTTACTGCTGTGGCATTATCGATTGCCTGAGTTTTCGAGGGTGTATCTGACTTCCTTAGGTTGAAATTTTTCTTCTAGTGCTTTCTGTAGGGCTGGATTTGTGTATAAGTATTACTTAAATTTGGCTTTTTCTTGAAATGTCTTGTTTACTATGTCTATGATGATTGAAAGTTTTGCTGGGTATATTAGTCTAGGCTGGCATCCATGGTCTCTTAGTGTCTGCATTACATCTGTGCAGGTCCTTCTGTCTTTCAAAGTTTCCATTGAGAAATTGAGTGTTATTCTGATGTGTTTGCCTTTATAATTCACTTGGCATTTTTCCTTTGCTGCTGTTAATATTCTTTCTTTATTCTGTACATTTAGTTGTTTAATTATTATGTGGCAAGGGGACTTTTTTGGGGGGCTAGTCTGCTTGATGTTCTATAGGCTTCTTGTATCTTCAAAGGCATTTCCTTCTTTAATTTGTTAAAGTTTTCTTCTATGATCTTGTTGAAAGCATTTTCTGTGCCTTTGAGTTGGTATTCTTCTCTTTCCTCTATCCCTATTATTCATAGGTTTGGTCTTTTCACTGTGTTCCAAATTTCTTAGACATTTTGGGTCATAACTTTGTTGGCTTTAGTGTTTTCTTTGACTGATGAATTTATTTCTTCTACCATATCTTCACTGCCAGAGATCTGCTCTTCCATCTCTTGCATATTGTTGGTTACACTTGTATCTGAAGTTCCTGTTTGTTTACTCAGATTTTCTATTTCCAGCATTCCCTCTCTTTGTGTCTTCCTCATATTTTCTATTTCCCTATTCAGGTCTTGGACTATTTCCCTCATCTGTTTCATTGCTTTTTCATGGTTTTCTTTCAGGGATTTATTGTTTTCTTCTGCTGTATTTGTCTTTTCCTCTAGTTTTTTTATAGCATTGTTCCGATTTTTAGATTGTCTTTTCTTCAATTTCATTTTTGATTTTTTTCCTTAAAAGTCTCTAGTATCTTCATTGTTATTCTTAAGGTTGCTTTCTTCTGCTTCTTTCATTTTGTGATGTTCAGGTCTAGCTGTTGGAGGAGGGCTTGGTTTTGGTGATGCTGTATTCCTTTTTATTTTATTGTATGTACTTCTGCCTTGATGTCTGCCTATCTCCTCATGGATTCATTCTTGGTTTATCAGCACTCTTCGCCCAGACAAAGCTGACAGATTTGGCATTTAAGGAAGCCTCTGGCCCAGTTGCAAGCTCCAGGCTAGATGGGAACTGGAGGCTGGTCTAAAAGTCTCAGGAAGTGGTGGGGGTCTTGGGCAGATGGATGTGGGGCAGGACATGTAGATTGCAGTGTCTGCAGTGGGTCTAGTAGAAGGGGAACCTTCCAGCTGGGGCCTGCCCAATGTCCAGAACCTGGGTCTAAGTTGGGAAGGTCTTCCCCAGAAAGGCTGGTGCCCAGGGATGGGACCTAGGGGCAGGCCTCTCTGAGTATGACCCCAGGCACTCCCCTCTGGTCCAGATGGGAGGTGGGGGCTGGTCCCCAATTCTCAGGAGTGGAGAGAGGGGTCTTGGGCAGATGGGTGTAGAGGCAGAGCATGTAGACTGCAGGGACTGCCAGGTATTGGGGGGTGTCTTGGAGAAGGGGAACCTTTTGGGGGGCCCACCCAATGGCCAGAAACTGGGACCAAGTTTGGGGGGTTTTCCCAGGAATGGCTGGTGCCCAGGGATGGGACCTAGGGGCAGGCCTCCCTGGGTATGACCCCAGGCACTCACCTCTGGTCTGGATGGGAGCCTTAATATCATTAAATTAACAATGTTTAGAAATAAATTTTAAATAAAAAAAGGGGCTTGAGAGATAGCTCAGCAATTAAGAGCACTGGCTCTTGTTACAGAGGACCTAGCTTCCATTTTTAGAACCCACATGGGAGCTAACAATTTGCTCTAATTCCACTCTCAGGCATCTCGTGTCTTCTTCTGACATCTGTAAGTACTATGTACTGACACATGCATGAAAAACACCCACATAATTTAATTTTTTAAAAGTTAGAAAAAGGGGCTGTGTGGTGGTGGCACATGCCATTAATCTCAGCACTTGAGACACAGAGTCAGGAAGATCTCTACAGAGAGACTGGGCTATCCTGGCCTACAGAATGAGTTCTAGGAAAGGCTCCAAAGCTACACAGAGAAACTCTGTCTCAAAAAAATTAGAAAAAGGATAGAATGGAATTGTCTACAGTGATATCATAGCCCTGAGAAAGACTGCAGCCATGGCTAGTTAAAACAATCTCCCTATGGTCTTGCATAGAACAGCAAGCCTGTTCAGAGGTAGAAGCAGCTTCATTCTGAGGTTAATATAGTTCATTATAACCATGCATCTGAAAGCAGAGTATACAGTGCTATTAAGAGACTTTTCCTTGAAATTTTCTGTATGTGTGTTCTCTATTTTTTTCCATCTGTGAGAATGACATTGGTATAGTTTCTTCTAGATTGAACATCAAGATTGACAAGTTGCATAGGCTCTGAAAAAATATTGTTTCATTGTGTCATTTATTGATTTTAAGCTAAGACCTTGTGGTATAAGATGAACAGGCCAGAAGCTTTTCTCTCCATCATTTTTATAACTTAAATAAGTTTCTGCACAACATTGCAGTAATAATACCCCTAAATGTCTCTGCTTTTACATTATGACCATGTTCAGAAGTGGATTTGTTTACTCACCTGCTTAGGAATAGGAAGAATTCTACACAAACCTGTCCAGACTTCCTAAGTAAAATTCACATCCTTCCTCTGTTTAGGAAAAGCTTCTTTCCCTGACTTCTGCAGGTAAGAAATTTCCCTCATTTCTTCTTTATTGGCTGTTGTGATGGCTATTCTTGATAGTCAAACTGACTACTTCTGGAACTAACAAAAACCCAGAGTTGGGTGTACCTGTGAGGGATTTTTTTTAATGCTTTGAAATTAAAGACCCATTTTTAATGCAGATCATTTGAGGTTAAATCAACTTTCAGCTGCTTGGTTGCTGTTTTTGCCTTTAATCCAAGCACTCAGTTGCAATAATATTTGGATTTTTATGAGTTTGAGGCTGGCCTGGTCTATAGAATGAGTTCCAGGGCTACACAGTTAAACCCTATCTCAAAAATTACATAAAAAAATCAAAAGAAATTTAAGATCCACCTTTAATCTGGATTGCACCTCTGGTGGCAGCCTACATATATAAAGTACATTGAGAGAGGAAGCTCTCTCACTTTGCCTCCTTGCCCTAGATCTGTCTACCAAGTTCATTCCTTTACCAGCCTTAGAGTTTGCTTTCTTGGTATTATGCTGTGTACTGAAGACCAGCTGAAATATTTAGCCTCATGAGCTGAACAACTCCTGGCCTCTTCAAATTTTCATTGGTAGGCAGCCATTGTTGGACTACCTGGACCACAGCTTGTAAGACATTCTACAATCAATTAAGATTTTTGTTTTTAAAAGATGTGTAATAATGATGATTTAGAACTAATTTTTGGGGCTGGACAGATGGCTCAGAGGTTAAGAGCATTGACTGCTCTTCCAGAGGTCCTGAGTTCAATTCCCAGCAACCGCATGGTGGCTCACAACCATCTGTAATGAAATCAGGTACCCTCTTCTGGCCTGCAGTCATACATGCTGTATACATAATAAATAAATTAATCTTAAAAAAAGAAATAATTTGTGTAGACATGGGCAAAAAAGGACAAAAAGCAAACAGAAATCACAGATGTGAATGAAAAACAAGTTCATTCTTCAACTCTGAACCAAAACCTATTCAGTATGAAAAATGGAGCAATATTTTCACAGTTTGCATCTATAAATCATAAGCTGGATAGTGACTTGTGTGGGGTTAGGAGCATCAAGAAAAAGCCATCCTCTTATGAATATTGAATTCAAAGCCACATCAGTCTACTAAAGCCCAGGTCACAAAATAAGAAAGTCTGGCCCAAGATTTTTAGCCCACATGCATTATTCTACTTCTTCAAACTACAGCCAGCATTGACATTTAGTGGTCATATAAATAATATCTCAGCCAGGTATTACAGTATAGACTTTAATCCCAGGCTCTGGAGTCCAAGGCAAGAAGACCTCTGAGCTTGAAGCCAGCTTGCTCTACTCAGCAATTCCAGACCCATAAAGGATACATATTGAGACAGTTTCAAAGAACCTAAATGAAGGCCAGGCATGCTGGTGTAAGCTTTCATTCCCAGCACTTGTGAGTCAGAGGAAGGAGGATCTGTCTGTGAGTTCAAGGCCAGCCTGATCTATATGCAAGTTCTAAGACAGCCAGGAATACATAAACAGAAGATGTCAAAAAACAAACCAAATCCAAACAAGGTCTATTTTTATTAGATCAAAATATAAAAGTCCTTTATTCCTTAAGCTTCAAGAGTCTTTAAAATTTCAATGTCTCCAAGTGTAACAGCCAATTTTTTAGGATTGCTTTTTTTTAATATTTAAAAGTATTTTTCCATCTTACATACCAAACACAGGTCCCTCTCCCTCCTCTCAATCTGTTCAACCCACCTTCCCCCGTTCTGCCCCCATGCACTCCTCAGAGAGGGCAAGGCCTCCAATGCACAGTCAACAAAGTCTGGCATATCAAGTTGAGGAAGAGTTAAGCCCACCGACCCTTCCCTTCATCATGGCTGAATAAGGTATTCCTCCATTGGCAATGGGCTTGAAAAAAGCCTGTTCATGCACTAGAGATAAATCCTGATCCCACTGTCAGGGGCCACACATACCACACAAGCCACACAACTGTCACCATATTCAGAAGATCTAATTTTTTCCCATTCAGGTTCCTTAGCTGTCAGTGCAGAGTCCTTGAGCTCCAACTAGCTCAGGTCAGCTGACTCTGTGGGTTTCTCCATCATGATCTTGACTTCCCTTCTCACACAATCTCTCCTCCCTCTCTTTGACTGTACTCCAGGAACTCAGCCCTTTGCTTAGCTATGGATCTCTATATCTGTCTCCATCATTTACAGTCACAGCTTTATATGGTACTGAAAACCATTAAAAAGTATTCTTCTAAACAACTAATATTAAATGCAAGAAATGTTTTATACATCCTCTCCTCATAGTAGCCAAAGTGTCCCAAGTATGATACTTGGCAAATGTAGTGGGTAGTCATTCCAGCTTTGAACTGCAAATGCCACCCCCATTGAGGCTTCAGTAACTGCCAGCTCTTTTGGTTCCTGGATCCTGGATGCTGGAGGTAGACTGAGCAGAGTTCTCCAGAGAACACCACTGGACTGTGCTTCACCTTTCCCAGACCCTGTTACCTATCCCTTCAATTGTAAGTTACCCCACAAAATAAACTTCTTTTTTGACTACATGGAGTTGCCTTAATATTTAAACCAATATCTGGCACCAATGTGGGGCAAATTCCGAAGGCCTAAGTGGCTTCCACCCTCAGCTTCCTCCCCAGCTGGCAGGTACCTAAACCCACCTGCCAAGTTCTGTATAACCAGGGAATGCCTACATTGTTCCATTCCCGAAAAAGGGAGCAGCTAGTCCAGTCTCAGTTCCCTGGCAAGTTTAGCCCCCAGAACAATGAAAACCCACTGTGGGTGAGCCATTCCTCCTCCTCCCTGAGTGCTGGCTCTCTGCCATCTTGGCTCCTACCTTCAGCTGCCACCAGCCAAGGTTGCCAGCAATACCTGCTTGGAATTATTACCAGTGCCTCCTGCTGGCTGAAAAGTGCTACTACACCCCAAAAGCCACTGAAAGGAAGGTAAGATAGATAAGCCAGTACTTGATAATTTTACACCTTAAAAACCTTAAAACTGACTAACAAATTTTGAGTAGTTCTTGTAATATGGCTGACAACATTACCTCACAAGAATTTATAAACTTTTTTGCCTGTATGATAAATAACATTTTCTTGGAAATATATGACCTTCCTAAGGCGTATCTGGCCTGTACCATTTTGGCATTCATCGTAATAACTCACAGTGTTCAAATACTGGTTTAATAATAATAACAAAGATGAGTCATTATTGAGACTGATACAGGCTTTAAAAGATAGCAATGAAGACTTACATAAAAAGAGTCTTTCTCTGGAATCTGCTAACCAGGATTTACAAAACAAGCTTCTTAGTTTGGAAACTGCCAACTTAATACAAGAGCTTCAGTCCATTAATAATAAATGTATTCCCAAAATTGATTTTATTGATAATGAATGTGAATATTTAATGAATAGAACACTAACTCTCCAGAGTGAAGTTGTAACGACTCAAACACTATATAAGCAAGAAAGATTATCATTAATTGATACGATAAGGTCCATGGCATCATGTGCTTCAGAAGAACATTAAAAACTTCTATGATTTCATGAGAAATCTGGAATCCCTTGCAAGAGAGGAGTTTCATTCCCTAAAACAGACCCTAGGTGCTCATTTGCAAGGCCTGGAAGAAACTCTCAGTAAACATGACAAGGGACCTAATAAGCAGAATGGCAAGACCATACAGGTTGTAACATCTCCAAATGGCTTATCCTGTCATCCATGAGAAGCCAGCAGATGACACACATCCTGAGCCATATATGACATATACATTACAACCAAATCAACAAGGGACTTTAAAAATATAATGGATGCGGTAATTACATATGGGATACACTCCACATATGTAAGACAGATGTTAAATTCATGGTCTACCTCACATATAATCATTCCAGATGACTGGCATCAGTTAATTTCAGCTGTTCTAGAATATAGCCAGCAGTAACTGTGAAAAAACTGGTTGAGAGAAGATGCAAGAAATTTAGAACAAGGTGAACTCAGAGGTTTTGAGATCTTGCAAGATCAAATACTTGGTGAGGGACGTTTAGCTGACAGGAATGTACAAGCCACTTATGATGAGCATAATATATCCCTATGCCATACAGCAGCTCTAAATGCTTGGGAAAAAATTCCAGAACCAGAAAAAACAACTAAGGTACACACAAAGATATTTCAGGGACTGCACAAACCATTCACTGATTTTTTTTCCAAAGGCTGAACACAGCTATAACAAAAAGGGTGTCAGATAAAAAATTCAGAAAAGAATTAACTGGGTCATTGACATTCCACAATGCTAATGCAGAATGTAAAAGAATACTTACACCGTTAAAGGTCGGATCAGCTCCTTTGGGAAAATGAATTCAGTATCCTAATGGTGTTCAGTCTCTTAACTATAGAAATGAGGCTTGGATAGGAGAGACAAATTCCAGAGGTGAAAGAAGGTCCAATAGTACCAAATGTTTTAAATGTGGTACACCAAGTCATATAAGTAAAAACTGTATATGGGGTGCTCCTAGAAGTAATACTCCTTCTAGAAATAGCCCAAAACAGGAGATCCCAACCTCCTGGATTATGTAGAAGATGTGGCAAAGGCCAACAATGGACCAGTGAGTACAGATCAAAAATAGATACATGAGGCAACCCTTTACTGGTGGGAAATGCCTCAGGGGGCCTCTTGTAGGCCTCCAAATCAAATGTGGTACAAACATTTCCAGCCACTGTGGAAGAAATTCCTCTCCAGGACAACTGAATAAACCAATGCCTATTGTAAAAACCGATACTACAATGGATGATAAAACAGCTCTGATAGATGAATCACAATTTCCAAAGAACACAATAAAACAAATATTTTGAAAGACTTCCATAAATGAACAAAGATAAAAGCTTAGAATTCAAATTAATGGTTCTGGGGTGCCTGGTAGACACAGGTACAGATGTGACTATAATTACACCAAAAGTATGGCATCCAAATTTTCCTCTTCAAGAGGTAAATGTCCACCTTCTAGGGATTGGAACTCTATTTCAGATAAAACAAATTTTGAGATGTGTTGAATGCATAAGGTCAGAAGGACAGAGAGGAAGGCTGAAGCCATATGTAGCAAATGTAGCAGTAAATCTTTGGGGCCGAGATCTGTTACAACAGTGAAATACCCAGATTAAAATTCCTACACTCTTAGAAAAGGAATACAGACCAATGCATGTCTCTAGGAATAAAATCATAACATGCTATAGGAAACAGTCATCAACCATTCAGGCTGTACACAAACAGAACACAACTGCTATTGAACTCTCAGAAGTACCAACTGCCTTACTAATAAATGGTAGGATAATGTCCTTTGACAAAAGAGAAGCTACAAGCTTTAGAACAGCTGGTTCAAGAGCAGTTAAATTAAAGAATCTACCAGTGCTTGGAATTCTCCTGTATTTGTTATAAAAAAAAATGTCTGGAAATTGGAGAATGCTGTCAAATCTGAGAGCTATTAATAAAGTAATTCAGCTGATGGGCTCCCTACAGACTGGGGTGCTCTTTTGCTCTCTGCTATCCAATGAATTACCTATAATAGTTATTGACTTAAAAGACTGTTTCGCCGGGCGGTGGTGGCGCACGCCTTTAATCCCAGCACTTGGGAGGCAGAGCCAGGCGGATCTCTGTGAGTTCGAGGCCAGCCTGGGCTACCAAGTGAGTTCCAGGAAAGGCGCAAAGCTACACAGAGAAACCCTGTCTAGAAAAACCAAAAAAAAAAAAAAGACTGTTTCTTTACCATACCCTTACAAGAAAATGATAGAGAAAAATTTGCCTTCACAGTACCTAATTATAACAATTCCCAGCCAGTGAAGAGATATCAAAGGAAGGTCATTCCACAGGTAATGTTAAACAGTCCTACTTTGTGCCAATACTTTGTGCAAAAAACTTGGAGATAATTTGTGTAATGTTCCCACAATCCATAATTTATCACTATATTGATGATATCCTATTAGCTGATCCAAAGTTAGACACATTAAAAAACATGTTTAAAGAAGTAAAAAAAAAAATGCTTTGCCTCACTGGGGACTACAAATAGTTCCTAAAAAATACAAAGAGGAGATTCTATTAATAACTTAGGATATAAGATAGAGCTACAAAAAATTAGACCCCAAAGGGTATAACTAAGGAGAAATTGATCTAAGACTCTTAATGATTTTCAAAAGTTGTTTGGAAACAGTTCCAACTTACTGGGCATCATGGGAATACCCAAAGATGGACTACAAAATTTGGCTGTTACTTTAGAAGGGGACAAAGAATTAAATAGTCCAAGAGAATTATAAGCCAAAGCTGAGAAGGAATTGGATCTAGTAGAACAGACAATTTGACAAGCAAATGTGGATTATGTGGCTCCAGAACTTAAATGCATGTTAAATCATACAAATGAAAAATAACAAATAGAAGAAAAAAATTCAGTCCTGTGTGAATTTATTCAACACATATCTGAATTGTTCTTTAAATATTAATACTGTTTTTGAACATTTCTTTGTGGGTGTATGTGTGTCTATGTGTTTGTGTGTCTTTTTGTGTGATGTGTATGTATTTGTGTGTGTTTGTATGTATGTGTTTGTATGGTATGTGTATTTTATGTGATCTCTGTATGTGTTTGTGTTTGTTTGTCTTTATGTTTGTGCATGTATTTGTGTATATGTGTGTTTTTGTGTTTATGTGTATAGTTTGTATTTGTTTGTTCTTTGTGTTTGAGTACTATGTATGTGTTTTTGTGTGGTGTGTATTTGTGTATGTTTGTGTGTGGAGAGAGGGGTATGTGTGATGTGTGTGTCTTTTTGATGGGTGAGTGCATATATGTGTGAGACCCGATATACAATGGCCAATGAAAAACTTGGAGGACTTGGTTCTCTCTACCATGGGTTTCCCAGGAACAAGCTCCCTGCACTAGTACAACAACATGATTTGACCTGATCTTTCATCTCAAGATCTCATTAAAATACATGTAAATAAACATTACAAAACAATTGTTGGCACCAAAAGACAGTGCAAATATATTGTCTTGTGGGATTGCTTTTCAAACAAACAAGAACTAACTCAGGTTTACTACTGACCCATCTTAGGCCAAATTTATGAGTGGAGAGATTTTAGTGCTTAAAATTATTTTGTCTGAAGCAACAGTGGCTACAATTACCCAAATTCACTATATTCACAGGTCTATGAAGCTGTTAACACCAGTTAACATTAGCTAGATGCCTTCACACAGGACAAAGTTGGTAACTCTAGATGCATACAAATTATAATACCATCCTTTAGTATAGGCAAGGGATGGAGAAGTCCTTAAATGTTAAAATATATAGAATACATGTACTAGCAAATGATCACTCTAATGTGAAGATTCTACATGATGCTAACTTGAGAGTTCCTACTTCTCTGAAACTCTCTAGGACTGTAAATAACAAGTACCAACATTAACTAATTCTTATTTAAAATTCCATTTTCTAGGATCCATCTCCTAACTGCCATGATTCAGAGTAACTCAGATGGTATTGAGTAAGCTGGGGTAAACTCTTCTTGCAATCCTCACAAGCAGCCAAATTTGGTGACCATTACTCCACACTTGTTGAGTACTTGTTTTTAAATCTCCAATATCTTTCCACCATTTTGTGAATGGCACAATGGATGTGAACAGAAACCCTCAGTCTCTGTAGACTCTGTTATACAGTTCTCATTGGCTGAACCACTTTGTTTTCTAACCCTACAAGAAAGAGTGAACCCAGATCTTCTGATCTAACAGTAACATTTTATAAGTGATAGGAGTACATGGTATATAACCCCAGCACTCAGAAGCTGGGAGGAAAGATGCCAAGAATCAGTGGCCTCCCAAGGCTAGATAATAATATAACAACAAAACTATTCCACTCAGGATATTAAGGGCAGGCCTAAGAATTTCAAGTCCTTTGCAGCTAGAAAATTACATTTATGGTACCATTTTTTTTTATTCCAACTTTCTTCTCTGTTTCTGAGATTAAATTTTCTATCCAAAAGCAAATGAGGTAGTAGTTTTGTTTGCTTGTTTGTTTGATACCCCTAGGCTACAGTCCCTCCTTGTGAGAGCTTAGAATAGAAATTTAAGCTAATAAATGAAGGCAAAATATTAAGGAAGCATTGCTTCCTGACTTTTTCTTTTACTTTGTTACTGTCTCATGATAAGCTAGCTCTCTTATCCAACCCAGGACCACTTTCTTAGAGATATTGCCAACTCAGTGGAAGAGCCTTCCCACATCAATCAAAATCAACACAATATCTCTCAGAATTAGCAACCAGATATTTTGGTCTAGGCACACCCTCAATTGATGTTCCCTCAGATGACTCTTGGCTATGTCATGCTGACAGCTGAGGTTAATTAGGAAAAAGAGACAATAATATATCAGAGTTTTAAAGATCCAAATCCAATGTATTCATTGAATTACATCAATCTCTCAAGCAGCAAAAACACAATCATGAAAATAGCAACAACCATAAAACACATATATGCTTGTTAATGGGAAGAGGCAAGCCTCTAAGATCAAGAAGAGGAAACTAAAACTGTATTTCCACAGAAAATACACAAACCAACAAATAAACATGCAACTCATAACAGGACATTTTCTGAATAAAAAATTGTTGAAGGTCCATCATTTTTCTGAGAAACAATATAACTAGATGATAATAAAACTAACAACAAAGATGGCACCACAGGAAAAAAAAAGAGATGTGAACAGATACCTACAAATATATCTTGGTCCCTTTAACAAGAATGAAAAGATTCTAATCAAACTACAAGAAATCACTGACCAGCATGCATCCTGTACACTCCATTCTCTCCATTGCCAATAATAGAAAATGGGCTGTGTGAGGAGGGTGTGCCACCAAAATTGGAGAGATTCACATCAAGTATCCTCATGTTTTAACTTTGTAGAAAATAGTTAAGACTACTGAAAGGATCTCATTCTTTTACGATAAAGAAAGAATGTCTGTTAGGAACACTTAGATCCCATTTTTTCCTTATGATTAATGATTACCTGTAAGTATGAATCAGAGTGAGGCAGAGAAAACTTTTTAAAAAACAATACAAGATAAGAGATTTCTAATGTATCAGTGTACAACTAAATCAACTTGTTTTGCTCTAATTTTAAGTCACAAGCATTTTGAAAACAAGCTTATTGCAATTTTTACCTACTTGTGTGCATGAGCATGTTTTCCATTTCTATGTAGGATCTGGAATAGTAGAGAATTATGGGCCTCTCAAATTGAGTATTGGTATCAGAACTCAGGTCATTTTCACCAAAAATATGTGTAGAGCCAATGGCCAAATAATAACATGTTTTATTCAATAAATCCAAAGTCTTTCACATATTAACAACAACATAAAAAAACAAAACCTAAATAAATAAAGAAGCAAATAATTGATGTTTGGGAACATGATGCATCAAAATAAAGATGTTTCTTGGGTAAATTTGCAGCATAAAATGAACACAATCTAACAACAATGACCAACAGTTTACAACAGGAAAGTTGATTACAAAGCTGCTTTCACAGTGAAAACACTCAGAATGATCATTGGGATTATGAAAAGATTGTATATACGTAGCTAGAGTTTTCCTGCCTGGCCTACAGTCAGGACAAATCTCTCTCACCTGCCAGTCCCACAGCCACTCAGAACCCGACCAAGTAAACACAGAGACTTATATTGATTACAAACTGTATGGCCATGGCAGGCTTCTTGCTAACTGTTCTTACAGCTTAAATTAATCCATTTCCATTAATCTATACCTTGCCACATGGCTCGTGGCTTACCGGCATCTTCACATGCTGTTTGTCATGGTGGCGGCTGGCAGTGTCTCTCCGACTCAGCCTTCCATTTCCCAACTTTATTCTCCTCCTTGTCCCGCCTATACTTCCTGCCTAGCCAATGGCCAATCAGTGTTTTATTTATTGACAAATCAGCAACACATTTGCCATACAGAACATCCCACAGCACTTCCCCCCCCCTTTTTTTTTTCAAAAAGGAAGGCTTTAACCTTAACAAAGTAAAATTACATATAATTTGGCAATTTGGGTGTAGCTTCTCTTACTACTTCCTGCTGGAGGGGGGCGCTGTATCTTATGGGGATACAAAGAAAATTTTAGGATCATGGAGTAGTCCGTGAGGCTGTATCGTCTGAGCCAGTTGCCTTGAAACCATTCTGGATGTTGAATCATCTGGGCCATGGTGTCATCAGAGACCTTCAGGGGGTCTTGGCTGGTCAAATCTGATGTATCTTAATCTGGAACAAATCCATAGCCTCTGGCTTTCTGTGGGAACAAAAGCAGAGACTCTTTTCCAAAGCAACATATCCTTATATCCAAATTTTGAAGTCAAGGTATCTTTAAAATATACATTTTGGCATAACTCAACAGGTTTTACAATCAAATGTTTTTTCTGCAGTTAAAAGTCCCAAAGACAACACAATCCAGATTCTCTGTGTAATATTCATCTTCACGTGGCTTATTTTTTATATTAATTTTACTGTCTCTTTAAAGACTTTATTTTTTAAAACTATGTATTTGTTTCTATAACTGTATATATCACCTTTTTTGTCTTTTTCAAGCCTACGTATATTTTACACACATTTTAAACTATTACATCTGAATCTGTCTTATTGTGAATCTATTGCTTTAAACTGCAGCAGCTGTGACTGCTGGAAAACCCACCTCAGCTTCCCAACATGGCAGTAGTACATTTTCCGACAGCTCTGGGAGCTATCGTGGGTCTATGCTTTTATCCAAGCAGCGTACAGCCCAGAAATCTCTTTTTTTGTTTTGTACCTGCAAAGGCTAAATCCACCATGCAGCTTAATGTGCCACTTGCAGAGGCCTCATTCCCGCCATACTGTAGGTTGAGCACATGCTAGGAACCCACCAGTAGCTCAAACCGACAGCTGCCGCTCATTTGAGAGAGACAATTAGGAACTGTTTTTAGCTCTGTTTTAGAATCTTTTTCCTCAGTTTTTAGGTGGAAACTCTTGTCCCACGTTGGGTGCCATTTGTAGCTAGAGTTTTCCTGCCTGGCCCACAGTCAGGGCAAATCTCTCTCACCTGCCAGTCCCACAGCCACTCAGAACCCGACCAAGTAAACACAGAGACTTATATTGGTTACAAACTGTATGGTTGTGGCAGGCTTCTTGCTAAATGTTCTTACAGCTTAAATTAATCCATTTCCATTAATCTATACCTTGCCACATGGCTCGTGGCTTACCGGCATCTTCACATGCTGTTTCTCATCGTGGCTGCTGGCAGTGTCTCTCTGACTCAGCCTTCCACTTCTCAGCTTTATTCTCCTCCTTGTCCCGCCTATACTTCCTGCCTAGCCAATGGCCAATCAGTGTTTTATTTATTGACAAATCAGCAACACATTTGCCATACAGAACATCCCACAGCATATGTAGATTGACATGACTCTGTACTTACGACAAAGCTACAACAATCAAGAATGTATGTAATTTTTGTGAAAAAATAAAGAGGATAGAGAGTAAAGCCAACAATAAGGCAGAAAATAAAGTCAACAATAAATCAGAAACCAAAGGAAACTTAACCAGGAAAAGTGTCATCTTGACCAGTGTTACCCAGCCACTTATGATTCTATATGTGTAGAAATTAAATAAGCACAAATTTCACAACTACCATAAAATCAACTCAAAATGACGCTTGCACAATTGATTCTAACACTCAAGCTACTGATATTTCCTCCAAAGACAGAAGCCCTATACTATAGAGCTCTCACTAAAAAAGGAGGTGATCTCTAGTGATGGCTCTGAAGCCCCTTATCCTTCCTTGTGATTTCAATTAAACTCAGCCCCTCAGATGCCTAATCCCAAAGCAACATAGAAGAGTAACTTAAAATCTACTTTATATCATGTAGATTATGGCACAAGATGTGAATTTGGTTCTATCTACCTGCCCAGCACCACACACACCTGAGAAACCTTTACAGCTCAGAAACTCCTTTTGTCCCCTAGAACTAAACTTTGTTGAATCACACCATTGCAGCTGGTGGAAGCAGAAAGTGAGAAGCATTCTAATCATGTATTCCTGAAACACAATCCACATCACCATCTTTCTACCAGTTTCTAAACTACTGAAAATATTTAGAAGACAAATCTGAAAGTGGAATGTAATATACAGAACTTCTAGAAACCAGACATCCAGTTTTCTAATGTCTTCCAACTGTACACCAAAAGCTTACCTGTGTGTGTGTGTGCACGGAACAGTGATATTACAAGTATCATATCCTCCCATGCTAGGACTGTAGTCTCCCCCAACACTCATGAAATCCATTCACAGTGAGGATAAAAGGACAAAGACCACTGCCCAGGTCAGCACATAGACCAATAGAACCACAATCTGGCCCATAGTTCATCCATGTAACAACAGAAACAACAGCTCAACACATCTTCTCTGAATACCCTATACTCACCATGGCATAGCTTACGGTCTTTCTTACAACTCATTGCAGGAGAAGTAGAGGATAATCCAGGAAAGAATCTGCAAACTACCTGCCCCTCTTACTACTGATTTCAAAGCATTTTTAGAGTCCCTCCTTGGCTAGGGCCACCCAGCTGGGCCTCAGAATATTAGCAGCTCACCTACTTGGTGATGAGAGATCAAAGGACTCAGAAACAACAGTCTTTCTATGTCTGCCCTTCCAGCCCAGCAGACAGGGACCTAGTCTACAAAATTTCCAATTCTTTTAGACATTTTTCTACTCTCCTACAGCATATCCTGTTTCTCACCCAAACACAGATTTTTCTGTGTGCACAATCCATTACACACCCAATGTGCAATGCACCCAACCATTTGCCTCATAGCTTGGAAATCATGTAGCCAAACAAAGGCCACATTCATACAGTAACTGTAGTTAGTGTATAACTGTTGTTAATGAAAAACAGCTCCCCTCCCCAATAAAATAAACCATGTATTAGAAAACAATGAGTGGTCATGGTTTGGCTTGTAGGCAAGAAAGAAAATGTGGATATGATGCAGTTATGATCTTCAAAAATTATTTTGTAAAGTTGAAACAGACTTTATGGCCATGTGCTCCATAGTCTAA
The DNA here is from genome assembly GCF_949786415.1 of Peromyscus eremicus. Taxonomy (NCBI): domain Eukaryota; kingdom Metazoa; phylum Chordata; class Mammalia; order Rodentia; family Cricetidae; genus Peromyscus; species Peromyscus eremicus. Next base: position 527,391 of record NW_026734288.1, read on the forward strand.
GGATTTGTACTAGAGCACATGAAAGATTTCTTAAACCTTTTATCTCTGTGTGTATATCTAAAACCTAAAAAGCAACATTAGGCATGGCCACATCATTTTACCCACACCTATTTTGATTGAACTATTGTAACTATAGCAATTTGGTTTCATCATAAGGTCAGTCCTTTATCCAGATTCTTGATTGCCCTTGTCTGTGGGCCCCAATACATGGCCAATCAGGACATTTATGGACCATCTGAAATTGATTACCTAATTCCACATTGCTAATCTCATCTACTGTTGAAGCAGGAAATCTCTCAATCCATAAACTGCCTCTCCTTTTCTGCACTGTGACCAGCTTCAAAGTTGGTCAATGAACTCAATTCTTGCACAGGTCCCTCTTCATTTGTAACTCTCCACTAAAAGCCAGAAAGATTGGAGGTCACACATTAACTAAATGGTTTATTTTTCCTTCTCACTGACCAGTCAAGGCTCAGAATGGAAGGGCTTGCAGGCCTATCTTCCCAGCACTGACAGCAGAGGCAGAATTAGGTGTTCAATGCAATTCTCAATTATGTAGCATGAGGCAAACCTAAGATAAGGAGACATTGCTCTACTCAGAAATCAATAATCAACATCATGTGAGAGAAATGGAATAAAACTAGTGATTACCTAGAAACATTGGAGAACAGAAACAAATAGAGATAAGAGCAGTAATGCACTAAAAGAAAGTATTAAAAATGATACCAGTAAGTATACTTTAAAATGATAAAAAAATGTATTTTTAAGATAAACAAGCTTAGCTATATTGATTTCAAAAAAAAATAGGCACTTTCCTATTAGAGGGAATGTCATTAATAAGCAATAGATTAATCTTGCCTATATGCATATGTTGGCTGCTGAGATCTATAACTTGACACATAGAGTTACAGTCAATGGCCTATTTTTCACACCTCTGAGCTGACAAACCTTTTTCCTGTGACTGCATTGGATAGTCAACTACATGACTCAAATGGATAATTTTAAAACTCTGAGGTGGAACAGTCATTTAATTTAAGAATTTGAAGGTATAGTATAGAGGACAGCAAGATCATTGCCTGGAAAGCAACAGAACAGAAGCAAGACCACTGGATTTAGCATAAAAGAACTTGTCTTAGAAACATTTTTCTAACAGGATGGAAATACAGCTGTTCTAGAATTAAAATTACTTCCCAGGGAGAAATTATACTTAGGATATTAATAAAGAAAAGTATCTTTAATAATAGTATGCATCCATCTCTGGCAAATGCTCACAGAGGAGACAGCCTTGACATATTTTGCATTCAACATATGCTGTCATCCATGAGTCTTATAGCTTCATGATCTAGATTGTACTTTGAACAATTTAAATAGAGACCGGCAACTTGTAGGTCTAGCCATTTGGGCAGATGGGTGAGTTAGACAGCAAAAATATTCCCAGAGTTGTTTCTTAAATATACCAGAAACCTGAGACAAGTCATTCTTTAGTGACATTGTGCTGGGGTGAACCTGACAGTGGATGAGAATGATAGGAAAAGTTCAAGGTAGTAAAGGTAAGAGCTAGGTTGGGGAGGTCTTGCACAAGCTATGTTGCATGTCATGTAAGCTTCTCAAGAAGAATATCATCATGTATACTACTTCTAGGGGTGAAATGGAAGGGAATGGATGATTTCTATGAAGTCAGCAGAAACTATCATACAATGATAGACAGACTTAGGAGGAGGCCAATCAAACAATGCCATAAAGGGGAACACAGAGCATCTCAAGAACATTACTGAGTAAGCCCACCAGTGGTCTTGGGATTGATAACCACAGCTCCATGTGGGATATGAAGCAACCCCACCATAAAGGCCCTTAATCCATACCATTACCAGTTCACCCAAACATATTCCTGATTTTAGGGAAAAAGCTCTGTTTTATTGTCAATAAATCAGGCACTTAGGGAAACCTCCCAAGGACTAGGCCCCAGGCTGTTACTAGAATTTCCTTTCTCAAGAATGTTCCTTCTCCTTTACTGAGGGCCTAAATGAATGACCTGCTTGATCAAGCCAGTCTTTAACACAACAGTGTTTTTCTTTTCAAATAATTGTCACCTGCTATCATATTGCCCATCTGTCAAAAATATGCTTTTCTTAAGAAGAAAATTGCAACTTTATGGCACATCAGGACTTTAGATTATTTGTGACCCTGTAATGCCTCAATAAGCAGCTTGTTAGAATCTCATTCTGTGATAAAGGTTTGGGCCTAGTTGCTGGTTATATATCAGCAGTGGCTCCTTTGTGATGTTTTGGAGTCAAATGTCTGGACAATCTTGATGAACAAATGTATATCCTACTGTCCTAAACTCTTACAGGCCTGGCTAAAATATATCTATCTTTGGGGTGTTATAGAGGCAGTCCTCCCTCCACTGAATTCTTTTTTTGAGACTTACAATCTCCTGAGCACTAGTAAATCCTTTAAATCACCAATTCTACTCATCAGCATCACATCTTACTATTAGAGTGTTACCCAATGTATGAGATGGCTTTTACAACCCCTCACAAAATTAACTATAAATGGACCTTACATGTAAAAATTAAATGCAAAATACTGAACCTCCATACGGTACTAGAAGGTACTTTCCAATTTTGGCAACCTGCTTTGAATGGATACACCAAAAGCTTGTTTGAAGTTCAAAGAATTTTTTTTTTGTTATTTTTGGGGTTTTTTTTTTGAGACAGAGTTTTTCTGTGAATTTTGGTGCCTACCTGGATCTCACTTTGTAGACCAGGCTGGCCTTGAACTCACAGAGATCCACATGGCTCTGCCTCTCAAGTACTAGGATTAAAGGCTTGGGCCACCACTGCCCAGTTCATGAATCATCACTTCCCAGCTTCAAAGATGTTTTAAGCACAGCTCCATACATACAATTCTGTAAGTAGATACAGCCCACAGAGCAAAGTTGTTCAGAGGCTTGTACCTGGTTCCAGGGAGTTTCAAGTACCACACGGGACCTTAGAGGACAGGAATTTTGCAGTCAGGTTCCCACCCATATCCAGGGAGGACTCACCACATTGGATCCTACACCTCACCATCTATCTGCTCCATCCCATCTGGAGACAGCAACCCATCACTTACCATGTCATGGTTTCCAGCTTAGCCATGCTCTCTGCTCAGCTCCCTAAAGTAGCACTCACAGCACACAACGCAAAAGCAATAGCACCAGCTCCTCTTCAAAGACAAGTCTAAAGCCAGTGGCAGCAGGAATGACCCTACACAACTCCTGACTGGCACATCACCTGGAGGACTTGATTGGCTAGTGAGACCTGAGTGACAAGAGTACATCCAATAGGGTTTCAATGTGCATAAGAACATAGCACAATGGTTCCTGTCCCTCAGTTCTACCCCAGACAAATACTTTTTGTAGACCAGCATAAATATGCATATCAATAGCACTTGCCCCTGGCTGCAAAAGCAGACCCTGATCTCTACCTGCTCTCCATAGGCACTTCTTCTTCTTCCTTTTGGAGACAATGTGGCTAACTATCTCATACAGACCAGGGGTGGAGTGATTCCCTGTCACACAAGTAGAAGGGTGTCTGGAATATTAACAACTAAAGAGACATTTAAAGACACATAAGGAGAGTGTTAGTTGTGTGACTTAACACTGACAGGTGAATTGAACATATTTTTTACCTAGTTGTCACAGGGATTTCAGACAACCAGCAAAGAAAAGCAAGAACTTTTTCACAAACAAGATAGTAGGTCTTTCTCCCATCAGAAAGCTGGAGGATGGCTCCATTGTTTTAGGAGTTTTATCCTGAAATTCAGAGCAAACTGTGGGCAAATTAAATAACTATAAAGAGTAGTCTTCATGAAAAGTTGAATGCTTAAAGAATAATGAATTTAGAAAGAACACATTTATGAGCATGATTGTTATAACACATCTTCCTCCATAGGCAGATAGAAAAAAAAACCACAATTGTATTATTCAAGCTTCTCTACATGATCAGGACTGGTAGAATAAATCTCTCCATGTATGTTGAAAGTTGATTTCGTAGTCTTACAAGCATGCAGGATGGGTAGGAGATCATTTTAACTAGCCCTGCCTGCTGTCTGTCTCAGAGCTGTGACATCATTGCAGAGAATTCTACTTTTAAGCTTTATTTTATTTTATGTATATGGATGTTTGCCTTCAGGAATCTGTGCAGAGTACTTGCAGAGGCCAGAAGAGAGTTACAGGTATAATGGAACCTGTGTCTTATGTAACTACACCTGGTGCTGCTTTTAATTGTTAAGCCATCTACCTATGCCACTTCTTTATTTAAAATTTATTTTCATACATTTTAATTAATATGTATTAAATCACTTTCCCCCTTCCTTATCCTCTCTCCATCTCTTCCAAATTTTTCCCTTCCAATTTTTTCCCTGTTAAGGACATGACAATAAGTATGCACAATTATATGATTAAACCTGCTGAGTCCATTTCTGGTGGTTGTGTTTATAATGATTCAAGGATGAATATACTGTACTGGATATGCAATTAGGGAGCTCATCCCTGCCTGACACTAATTCTCCCACCTGCGGGAGAATTCCACTATTTAATGAGGAACAGGAGTCTAATCCCCAAGTTATCTAGGTGCTATGGAAGAAAACATTATCAAGAATAGATAATATTATCAATAATAGTAAACTTGAGTGGTCAATACCTCTGCTAACAATTGCTGGTGCCATGGCCCTAAATTTCTGGAGCTGCAGGGAAGACTTTGGATATTGTCCTGAGCCAATCACATTCTCCCTTTGTGTGGTGGTCCTCAGACCATACCCCATTGACCATTCTCATTTTGGATAACTTTGAAAACCTGAAATTTCTACCTCCACATTCAAAGTACCATGATTGCAGTCCTGAGCCACCATGTTAGCATAGGTTGCTTCAAATGCATTTAGTAAGACATTAGAATGATGGGATCAGTTACATGAACAATTACACTTAACTATTAAAAACACCTACTTATCTCTGTGAGTCAAGGTTTTACCATCTGCAGAATAAAGAAAGAAACCTTCCCAGGTCACTGATGAATTATAACTGACTCAATAATAAAGAAAACATTTTTTTCAAAGGTGAAAGACAGCAGACATTAAGGTACAAAAGCTACATTTGATAGGAACTGTCTTCTGTTATTGAAGACTGGACAAGAACCTGTGTCCTGGCTACTCTAACTAGGCAGCCTCAGCCATTCATCCTCAGTAATTCAATTAAATGAACTAAGTTATCCAGTTAGTGACATGCCCACCTATAATGCAGGTACTCTGGAGGCAAGATGGACAGATCTCTCTGATGACCCAGAACAGCCTAGTCTGTAGTGTGAGTTCCAGGCCAGCCAATGACTCATAGTAATACTATTCTTTACAAATAGATAACAGAAAAGAGGGCCTGGAGAGATGGCTCAGAGGTTAAGAGCATGGGCTACTCATCCAGAGGAACTGATTTCAATTCCCAGCACCCACATGGCAGGCCACAACTGTCTGTAACTCCAATTCCAGAGGATCTGACACCTTCACACCAATGCACATAAGATTAACTTAAATAAATTATTTTTTTAAAAAAGAAAAGAGAAAAGGGAAAAAAGCAAATTATTAATGAAAATTTAAAACATAATGTTTATTCAAATTGACTAGTTTGGAACTATAAAGAAAATACAAGATAAATAACCCATGCTTGAGGTCTTAAGAGGTTTAGATAGAAAGCAAAAATATGTAAAACTAAATAATCTAATGAAACAATGTAATTAATTTTTCTCATCTCTAAAACCCATTCTCATCTGGAGGATTCAAGTCTTTTCCCACAAGGAGATGCCCAATGAAAATAGAATTTCATGTGGTCACTATTTCACTAGTTGTTACAGGGAATGACAGGGTGGGGACTGAGGAGCTTTAAGGTCCAAAAGAGGACCACAAAGTTGGGGCTGTAGGAAACTGTCAGTGAGAGCTACATGTACTTGTCAAAAACAAGAAAGAGTGGAAGACATGGAGTGAACTGATTCATCACAGCTGAATAGATAAAGAGAGCACAATAGAAGCCAGCTTGCCCTCAGGTATACCCCAAGCATTCCTCTCTGGTCATTTGATCCTGGGATTTCACACCCAAAACTCCTGTTCTAATGATGTTTTCATACTCCATAGCTCTTTATAAATGCATGATTTCTCCGGACTTAGAGTCACATCTGTTTGACTCTCAGGAACTCCTGACAATGTCATCTGAAGTCACCATCATTTAGAGCTCCTAACTATAAGTTTTACAAGCATCAAGAAAGCAGAATACCATCCCATTCAGACAAGTCAGTCTTCATGCCTGCAAGTGCCTCTTCTCTCTTTACAGAAGGTATAAACTCCAGCATGGGTCCACCTGACAATTGTCCTTGTGGGCTCACATTGCTGTTCATTTTTTGGCATTAGAGATAAACTCAATCTTCTGGCTTTGATCAAGCCATCAGACACTTTAAAGACTTGTCAGTTTCTCTCATGATCATTTTTGTACTCCTCCCTCATTTTTGGGAGATTTGGGCTTGGGAACTTCTTTAAGAACCATGTTTGTGTTAGGTTTGGATGCTGTCAACCTTGTATTTCTTTTGGGTGATCAGGGCTGAGGTAAAGATGAAATCAGGATCATCCACCACACCTTACTGTTGTCATGAAATGTTCATGGGGCTGAATGGATTGTTCAACAACTGAGAGCACTGGCTACTCATTCACAGGGCCTGATTTTGATTCTCAGCACCAAAAAGACAGTTCACAACTATCTGTAACTACAGGCACTGGGGACCAGACACTCCCTTTTGTCATCTACTGGTACCTGGCATTCACTTGATATACACACAGGCAAAACTCATACACATAAATTAAGTTTTATACATTTTGAAAATAACATGTACAGTGTCAAGTACAGCCAAAACTTTACTTCATAGCTGGAAAGTCCTGCAACCAAAGGCAAGTCACATTCAAATGGTAACTGTTATTAAGCAAAAAGAGGCCATGGATTAGAAAACAATAAAGGGCCTATGGGAGGGCTTGCAGGCACGAGAGATACTAGAAACAATGTAATTATGATCCCCAAACATTCTGTTAGAAAGATGAAACAGGCTTTATGGCCATTTGCTTCAGAGACTAGAGATTTGAGTTAGAACACCCCAAGTTCTATTCACATCATTGCTCTTGGGGTATGCCGGGCATTTACACACCAACTCCACAGTTCCTCAGAATTTTCTTGAGTGTGAGCAGCAGGAAATATTTGGTAGAAGGATTGAGATTGTGGAGATAAAAAGATAGAAAATAAAGGATAGCCTCGAGAGGGCCTGGAACCTATTCCAACAATCCCTGACTGTCTCTGCCCTAAGGCATTTATAGAAAAATGCCAAGGGGTGGAGCAAAAGACCTCCCCCCAGCACAGCCAAGTGCAGACCATTTCTGACACCTGCACTGAGGCTGGTGGTCCTAATCATCCTCTCTATGCAGACCTGCTGGGTAAAGGCACAAGGAACCTGAAAACGGGCTCCCACAGGGGTATACATCTTTTTTTTTTTTTTTTTTGGTTTTTCGAGACAGGGTTTCTCTGTGTAGCTTTGCGCCTTTCCTGGAACTCACTTGGTTGCCCAGGCTGGCCTCGAACTCACAGAGATCCACCTGGCTCTGCCTCCCGAGTGCTGGGATTAAAGGCATGTGCCACCACTGCCCGGCAGGGGTTATACATCTTAAACCTGGAAAATACAGTCATATTAGACAGCATCACACCATTTTATCCCATTTCTTCAATTCTCTTTGAACTAGTGTAACTACAGGAATTTGGTATCATGAACATTCAGTTCATTGTCCAGATTCTTGATTGCCTTGTCTGTGGACCCAAGAAATATATTTGCCAGTCAGAATATGCCAGTCAGAATATTTATTTATGGTCTAAAATTGATTACCTCACTACCCGTTTCTCATAGCAACTACTGTCACAGAAGGAAAGCTTTCACCCTCTTTCTTGTTCCTCCCTTTCTGTGCTGTGACTACACCTGCTTTAAAGTTAGCAAGTGAACTCAATTCTTACACAGGTCCAATTCATTTATAAATTCACAATAAAATCTAGAGAAGTTGGAGGATACTTATTCACTGATCTATTTTCCTAAAGTCCAGTCAAGGCCCAGTCAGGAATGAGTTTCAGGACTGTCTTCCCAGCACTATGCCCCCAAGGCAGGATTAGGTGTTCAAAGCAATTCTTAATTTTATGGTGTAAGACAAGCTTGAGCTATAGGAATCAGTGATCTAAACCAGTGGTTTTCAACCTTCCAAATGCTGTGACTCTTTAATACATTTCCTCATGATGCAGTTATGCCCTTAAATATAAAATTATGTTCACTGCCACTTTATAACTATGTTTTTGCTACTGTTATGAATTATATAAATATCTGTGGTTCCCAATCATCTTAGGCCAGTCCTGTGATATAGTCATTTGATCTCCCAAATGGAGCCATGACCAAGGTTGAGAACCACTGCTCTAAACTGATATAAATAAATAGATAAATAAACAGCACTTAAAAATGGAATGAAATTCTTAAACTGAGAAACATTGAAAAATAAAAAAAGCAATGCATTTAAAGAAAATGAATTTTTAAATGGTATCAATAATTGATGTTTTAAAATGATAAAAAATAATTGGAAGAAAACTTAGCTATACTGACTTTGAAACACAGTAGGCACCTCCATGGTAAAGTGAATACCTTTAATAAGAGATTGTATGACTTTGTAATATGTAAAGTGTTAGCCTCTGCTAACACATGGTGTTACAGCCATTGGCTTATGTCTCAAAACTCTCAGCTGACTTAACTGTGTCAACCAGGATTGTACATATCTGCATAGGAGATTTTGCTAACTGGAAACTGAATACTTAATAGTTCAAGTTATTCTCCCTAAACTGTACAACCACCAATTCTATCTGTTTTTATTCACATGGGAGGAATTAATACATGCAGGAAAATTACAAAGAAAGTCACTCTCCATGTCCCATCAGTCCTTCCATGTAATGAAGAACCCTGAAGCTCACTCCCTTTAATTTCAGTTGTGATCTAGCTACTGTCTAGTCTGTTTCCCCTGCTGTTTATGCAATGCACTATTCCCCCTCTTCTGGTCTGAGGGGAAAAGCCATCGGCAAATACTTCATGTTCTGCAATGAACAGTGCACTATGTGACTCAAATGGCTACTTTGTGTATTAAAGTCTCCTAAAAACTGGTAAGACTTTTCCCTATCAATTCTACTCTTCAACATCACAGTTTAGCAGTGAAATGCTACTTTACATAGGTGGTACTGTTTTTGATCTCCACAGAATTAACTCCAGATGGATCCTAAACTTAAATATAAAAAGTTCAAAGTGCAGTACTTCTGGAAGATATGAGACTATTGTTTTCTGAGTTAAGCAAAGCTGGGTTCCATAGTGACAACATAAGCACTGATGTCACTGGCATTTCACAGTGATGTCAACAACAAAGTTATTTCAAAGCACAATCCCACTCCCAATGCTCTGCATAGATGCAGCCAATGGAGTGAAGTGAAACAGGGGCTGCCAGCCAGCCCAGGAATTGCAAACACCATCCAGAACCACACAGAACCACTCTGGAGCAAGCAGAATGAGCAGAACAATGCTGGACCATGCAGGACCGTACAACAATATGCAGAACTCTACATCCAGCCACTGGCTCCCACCCAGCCAGGGGAGGATTCATCACACTGTCTCCCATGACTCAACTGATCACTCCTCCCAGTCTGGGGACAGCAGCTCCTCACTCACCATGTTGTGGTTTTTCAGCTTGCCCACCTTCTCTGCTCAGCTTCCTGCAGCAGCAATCACAGCACAGCACACAAACAGCTGGCACCAGCTCCTCTTCAAAGCCAAGCTTGAAGCTTGTGACTGGAAAGACCCTGCACCACTTGTGACTGGTAGGTCGCTTCAAGTGCCTCATTGGCTAGTGAGACCTGAATGACAAGAACACCTCCCATAGGGTTACACCTTGCTTAAAGAAACAGCACAAGTGTTCCTGACCTTTTCTTCCACCCCAGACCTAGACCTGTTCTGAACTACAAGAGATTTGCATTTCAATAGCACCTGGCCCCTGGCTCAAATATCAGACCCTGCTCTCTTCCTGCCCTACATTGGCACTTCCCCTTTATCCTCCTGGACACCATGTGGCTAGCTAGATTGTACAGCTCTGGTTGCTGTTTGTCTCAGGGCTATGACTTCACTGTAGAAAATTTCGTTCTTCCGTTTTTCAAAAAATTTTTTGAGACAGGGTTTCTCTGTGTAGCATTTAAGCCTTTCCTGGAACTCACTCTGTACTCCAGACTGGCATGGTCTCTCTGTAGATCAGGTTGGCCTCAAACTCATAGAGATCCTCCTGCCTTTGCCTCTCGAGTGCTGGGATTAATGGCATATGCCACCACCACATGGCCCATTTTTCTAACTTTTAAAAAATTAAATTATATCTGTGTTTTCCATGCATGTGTCTGTGCACAGTACTTATAGAAACCAAAAAAAAAAAAAGTGCAGGAGATGCCTGGATGTAGAATTACAGCAAATGGTTATGTACCATGTGGGTTTTATAGAAATAAAACCTGGATCCTCTGTAACATCTCCCAGTGCTCTTAATTGCTGAGCCATCTCTCTAGCCCCTCTTTTTATTTAAAATTTATTTCCATGAATTGTTAATTAAAAGATATTACATCACATTTCTTTTCATCTCTTCATTCCATCTCTTCAAAAATCTCTACCAACTTTTTCGTTGTTAGGTATGGGTGAACAAGTATCCTGAAATACATGAATACTTTTGGGCCCAGGTCACAAGACCACCAAGCAAGACCACCACAGAGCCATTATCTGATGCAAGCACACAGAGATTTTAACTAACAAAACAAGCAAGCTTGGTCCGCCATCCAACATCTGATACAGCAGGTGGAGGAGAACAGCCCCAAGCACTCACTTTAAGGGGTTTATATAGGAAAAGTTTACATGCAGCTTGGGATTGGATGAGGGAGCTATGGGTAAGGTAAGCATAAGGTTAGTAACTGCTAAGAGGATTCAGAGTATCTATGGAGACATATATTTTTATTCCCTATGTCCTGCTTTTGTTGACACATTCAGATTTATTAATGCAGTCCTACTTTCCTCTAAGGTCAACTTCTGGTCAATTGAATCCATTACTCCCGACATCTTGTTTTATCAAGTCGAGGATACAGAGATTTATTATCCCAGCCTTATAAATTCAATTTCTGATCACTTCTAAAACTGCTGGTCAGCAAATGCCTTTGGAGGAGAGGGGGGGGATGTGCATCTCAAGATGGCTACTGATTTTTCCTTTTCAAATACAACCTGCTGTGTCCATTTTTGTTGTGTTGGACAAATTATTAGGAAAAGCCATAAGCTGACCTCATCCAGTGGAAGTACCTGACATTCTGAACATTCGCTATACCCCTAGACAAATGTCAGCCAATCAGGGTCCTGAACCCTAGAAATCCCCTCAACCCAATCACTGCTGTGATAAAAATCCCACCCTGCCTGGACACAGAGCTCTCTGATCTTACTGCTGCATTAAACAGAGAAAGAAAACAAGCTCTGAGCTTGAAAATAAAGGCTCTTTGTTCTTATATACAGGATTTGATCTCCATGTTGTTCTTTTGGGGGTCACCAAAATCTGGTCATACCAGTACAAAAGGCAGATACTAGAATAAGTATCCACTCCAGTAAGGACACATAGTTGTCCTTTCCATGAAGGAAGTGCTGATTAAAAAGTGGAATTATCCTCTTTTTGAGAGAATTAACCTCAGGCAGGGATGAGCTTTCTAGTTGTTTATCCAGTACAATGTGGTCAGCTGATTATCAATATATGTACAAATAATAAAAGTGGACACAGCAGATTGTATTCATATATTTCAGGAAACTTATTCATCCATACCTAAGAAGAAAGTTAGAGGGGATTTGTGAAGGGATGGAATGAAGAGATGAAAGAAAATGTGATTTAATATCTTTTAACGAACAATTTATAAAAATATTTTTAAATAAAAAAGAGGAGCTAGAGAGATGGCTCAGCAATTAAGAGCACTGGCTGTTGTTACAGAGGATCCAGGTTTCATTTCTAGAACCTACATAGTAGGTAACAATTTGCTGTAACACAAATTACAGGCATCCCCTGCCTTCTTCTAGCCTCTATCAATATGTGCACAGGCAAAACATCATATAACTAAATTTTTAAGTTAGAAAAAGCGAAAGAATGGAATTATTCACAGTGACATCACAAACCTGAGACAGACCAGAGCCAGGGCTAGTTAAAATGAACTTCTGATCTTGCATGGAGGCAGCTGTGGCCTTGTGTCAAGCCAGCCTGCTCAGAGGCAAAAGTACCCTTGTTCTGAGGTTAACAGAGATCATCATAATTCTTCATCTAAGAGCAGAATATACAGTACAGTTAAGTGACTTTTCTAGGGTGTTTTCAGTATTTGTGTTCTTTCTCTTTTGTATCTGTTAGAATTGTGGTATTGGTACAGTTATCTTTTAGATCTGCCATCAAGATTGACAGGTCACTTATACTCAAGAACAAACTACTTTCACTCTGCCATTTACCTGATTTTCAGCTAAGACCTTGTAATACAAGATGAAAATCCCAGAAGCATTTCTTCTTATCATTTTTATAATTTATGTAAGTTTCTGCATTACTTTGAAGTAAGAATTTCCATAAATGTCTCTGCTTTTGCATTGTGATCATGTTCATAAAATGGCTTTGTTAACCTAGCCTGCTTAGGAATAGGGAGAACTCTACATGAATGTGTCCAGACTCCCTAAGTAAAATGAACATGTTCCATTTGTTTAGGAAAAGCATTGGAGAAGCATCCATTACTCTACTGGCGTTCTATTCATAAGAAAATTTTCTCCTTTCTTCTGTCTTGGCTATTTTGACTGCTAGTCTTGGTAGTCAATCTGACTACCTCTGGAAATAAGTAAAACTCAAAGAGTTGCATAAACCTGTGAGGGATATTTAAAAGGATTTGAAATGAAAGACCCACGTTTAATGTGGATCATTTGAGGTGATATCCTCCTTCAGCTACTTGGTGGCTGTGCACACCTTCAACTCCAGCACTCAGGAGGCAGAATCAGTTGGATTTTCTGAGTTTGAGACCAGGCTGGTCTACAGAATAAGTTCCAGGGCTACACAGGTAAATACAGTCTCAAAACACCATAAATAAATAAATAAATAAATAAATAAATAAATAAATAAAAGTATAAGCTTCACCTTTAATCTTGATCATACATTCTGGAGACAGTCTACACATATAAAGGACACTGAAGGCGGAAGCTGTCTCTTCGCCTGCTTGTCCTACCTCTGGTTACCAAATTCATTCCTTTACCAGCATTAGAGGCTACTTCCTTAAAATTGTGGTGTATACTGAAGACCAGCTGAGATATACAGCCTCATAAACTGAACAAATAGTGAATTCTACAAATTTCTATTAGTAGGCAGCCATTGTTGGACTACATGAACCACAGTTTGTGAGACATTCTAATAAAACACTTTCTGCCAGGCAGTGGTGGTACATGCCTCTAATCCCAGCACTTGGGAGGCAGAGGCAGGTGTATCTCTGTGAGTTCTAGGCCAGCCTGGTCTACAGAGTGAGATCTAGGACAGGCTCCAAAGCTACACAGAGAAACCCTGTATCCACTTTCTTCATATATGGAGAGATTTGTTCTACCAGTTCTGATCATGTAGAAAATCTTGAATAAAGCAATTCTATTTTTTTCACCTGCCCACTGAGTAAGATGTGCTGACTAATAATAGTGCTCATAAACACATTATTCCTAGTTCAAATATTCTCTAAGTATTCAACTATCCACGGTGAGTATTCTTTACTACTACTCATTTGCCAAAAGTTTGCTCTGAATATCTGGAATAGAAATTCTAATGCAGTGGACCTATTATGTTGGTTGTGATCTAGTTCCTGCTTTTATTTGCTGGTTGTCTGAAGTCCCTATGACAACCAGGAAAAAAGTACCTTCCGTTCACCTGATATCAGTGTTAAGTCACACAACTAACACTATCCATGTGTGTCTTTAAATCTCTCCTTAGTTGCTAATATTCCAGGCACCCTTCCACCTGTGTGATAGGGAATCACTCCACCCCACACAGTATAATGGTCTGCACAAGCTAGCTAGCCACATTACGTCCAGGAGGAAGAAGAGGAAGTACCTATGGAGAGAAGGAATAGAGCAGGGTCAGCTATTAGAGGCAGGGGCAAGAGTTATTAATATGCATATCCCTGCTGATCTAGAGAAAGTCTTTGTCTGTGGTGGAAGGGAGGGACAGGAACCATTGTGCTGTGTTTTTAAGCACATTGTAACCCTATTGGAGGTGCTCTTATCATTCAGGCCTCACTAGCCAATCAGATCCTCCAGGTGACCTGCCAGTCAGGAGTTGTGCAGGGTTCTTCCGGGCACCAGCTTCAGTCTTGGCTTTGAAGAAAGGCTGCAGCCAGCAGTTTTGTGTGTTGTGCTGTGGATACTCCTGCAGGCATCTGAGCAGAGAGTATGGCCGAGCTGGGAAACCATGATTTGGTGAGTGAGGGGCTGCTATCTCCAGAAGGGGTGGATCAGATTTTGAGGTGCAGGATCTAGGATGGTTGGTCCTTCTTGGATCTAGATGGGCAAATGCCTGCCTAATCCTAGTCCTGTGAAGTCCCATGTGGTAATTAAAACTTCCTCGACCCAGGGGTAGGCCTCTGAATAACTTTGCTGTGTGGGCTGAATCTGTTCACAGAATTGAATGAAGGAGCTGTGTGTGGAAACATCTTTGTGCTGAGTGAGGGTAGCCCATGCCTTTAATCCCAGCACTGGTGAGGCAGAATCAGGCAGTTCTCTGTGAGTTCAAGGCCAGCCTGCTTTACAGAGTGAGATCCAGGTCAGGCACCAAAACTACGCAGAGAAGTTTGTCTCACAAAAAAACAAGAAAAAAAATATAAGGAAAAAAGAAAAGGAAACACTTTTGCAGTGAACTTTGACATGCTTTTGGTGCACCCATGGAAAGCAGGTTGTCAAACATGGAGAGTATCTTCCAGTAACTTTTAGAGGTTCAGGACTTTGCATTTCACTTTCACATGTAAGATCCTTTTACAGTTAATTTTGTGGAGGTTGTAAAATGCATCTCATGTGTTGGGTAGCACTCAACTACTAAGGTGTGATGAAGAAGAGTAGAATTGGTAATATAAAGGATTTATTAATCCTTTGGAGATAGTAAGCCTCACAAAATAGAATTTAGCTTAGGGAAGGCTGCCTCAAAAACAAAAACAAAAACAAAAACGAAACAAAACAAAACAAAAGCCCTCAAAGATAAGTGTATTTTAGCCAGGCCTGTTAGAGATTAGGACAGGAGGGTACACATTTGTTTGACTCCAAACCATTACAAAGAAGCCACTGCTAATTTGGAAAAAGCCACTATGCCTAACACTGTATCAAAGAATTGGACTCTAAGAAGCAGCTCATTGAGGCATTACAGGGTCAAAACCAGCTTTAAGTCCTGGCATGCCATAAAGTTCCAGTTTTCTTTTTGAGTAAAGCATTATTCTGTAGGATGGGCAATATCACATCAGGTATCAACTAATTTGAAAAGTAAAACACTAGCCGGGTGGTAGTGGTGCACACCTTTAATTCCTGCACTCACTCAGGAGGCAGAGGCAGGTTGATCTCTGTAAGTTTGAGGCCAGCCTGGTCTACAGAGTGAGTTCCAGGACAGGGTCCAAAGCTACAGAGTGAAAATCTGTCTTGGAAAACCAAACATAAAAAAAAAAAAGAAAATAAGAATAAAACAGAAGTAAAACACTAATGTGTTAAGGAATTGCCTGATCAAGCAAGGCTTTTATTTAGACCCTCAGGCAGGGATTATGAAAATTCTTGGGGGAGCCGGTAGTAACCTTGGACCTAGGCCTAGGGAGCTTTCCCTAAGTGCCTGATGTACTGATAATAAAGCAGAGCTCCTTTCTGAAAACCAGGAATATGCTTTGGAGAACTAGCAATGGTCTGGAACCAGGGCCCTTGTGGTGGGGTTGCTTCAGATCCTGAGAAACCAACTCTTTCCACCATAAGGGGCTATAGTTATCAGTCCACAGTTCACTGTGGGGCTTAGTCAGTAATGTTCTTGAGATACCCTGTTTGTTTGATTAGCTTCCTCTTTGAATCTGTCCTATTGTATGATACTTTCTGCTGACTTTCTAGAAGTTCCCCCATTTCCTTTGATTTCACCCCTGGAAGTAGTATCCAAATTCCTATTCTTCTTAAGGAGTTTAGGTAATATGAGACACAGCTTGTGTAAGACCTCCCCACCCCAGCTTTTATCTTTTCTACCTTATACTTTTCCTTTCTTTCTCATCTCTTGTGACCATCACCTCAGGACCCTGTCTCTGAAGAAGATCCTGCTGTTTCACATAATTGGGTTACATATGAAATAATTTGGAAATGTCTTTGCTGTGTAAGTCTCCCCTCTGTTTAAGTGATTAGACTTGTAGTCTTCCCTCCTTTTTTAAATTGCTGAAAGTGTAAACTGAAGACTGAACCTAAATGTCACAAGGATGATTAGCATATATGGGATGCAAAATCTCTTCTAGGCTGGCTCCTCTTTTAGCATTAGCTGGGGATGGATGCATACTATCCTTAAATAGATTTTTCTTTTATTATCTCTGAAGTGATTTCTTCCTCGGAAGGCATTTTAATTCTAGAACAGCTGCATGTCAATCCTGTTAGAAAAATGTTTCTGAAACAAGCTCTCTTATGTTGACACAAGAGGCCTTGGTCCTAATCTGTTGCTCTCTATGGCAATGACTTTTTTGTACTGTATATTACACATTAAAAATCTTAAATTAAATGGTTGCATCACCTCAGAGTTTCAAAATTATCTATTTGGGTCATGCAGCTGCATATCTATTGCAGTAAAAGGAAAAGGATTTGCCTTTGGAGCATGGTTTCTACCTTCAGACCAGAATAGATGGAATAGTTTATTGTGTACACTGCTGGGGGAAACAGGGTAGGAAATTAGCTACTGGAGTCACTATTATGAAAGCAAACCTGATTGTAGCAGGGGGAGTGGTTTTGTAATTTCCCAGCATGTACTGATTGATGACTTGTGAATGAAGACAGAGCAGACTGTTGTACAATTTGGGAAGGTCAACTTGCACCAAAGGATATTGAATTTTCAACTAGGTAACTCTCCTATGCAGATATGTTCAGTCCTGCTTGACACAGTTATGTCAGCTCAGAGGTTTGAGAAAAAGGTCATTGACTGTAACTCTGTGTCAGGTTACAGATCCCTGCAGCCAACAGTATATTTGGGAAGATCAGCCTATCTGTTATTAATGATATTCCCTCTACTAGAGAACGTTGCACTCTTTTTTTAAAGTCAATGTAGCTAAGGTCTTTTGTTTATTTATTTATTTATTTATTATTTATTTATTTTTTGAGACAAAATTTCTCTGGAAATCACTCTATAGCCCAGACTGGCCTCAAATTTACATAGATCTGCCTGACACTTTCTCCTGAGTGCTGGGATTAAAGGTGTGTGCCACCACCATCTGGCATAGCTAAGCTTTTTATCTTGAAAAATACATTATTTTATCACTTTAAAATATCACTTATTGCTATTATTTTGAACATTTTTAAGAGCATTATTGCTTTTATCTATTTGTTCCTGCTCTCTAATATGTCTAGGTTATTAATTGTTTCATTCCTTTTCTCTCAAGAGCTGTTGATCATTGATTTCTGTGTAGAGCAGTATCTTTTCCAGCCCAGGCTTGCCTCAAGCTATGTAATTGAGAATTGCATTGAACACCTAAACCTGCCTCTGCTGCCCAGTGCTGGAAAGATAGTCCAGCACCTCCTTCTAGGGTGAACCCAGTGAGAAGGAAAATTAGAGTAGTTACTGAGTGTCCCCCAGTCTCCCTGGCTTTTTGGGGGGACATAAAGACAAAGAGGGACCTGTGCAAGAATTGAGTTCACTGAAAATCTTTGAAGCTGATGTATTGAAAGTGCTGAAATGGTGGGACAGGACAGAGGGTGAGAGCTTTCCTGTTTCAACAGTATTTGAGAATAGCAATGTGGAGTAATGTAATCGATTTTTGATGATCCACAGTTGTTCTGAGTAGTCATTTCTTGGGGTCCACAGACCAGCACCTTCAGTAATTTGAATAAAGGACTGACCCTATCATGAAACAAAATTACTGTAGTTACACTGGTTCAAGCAGTATAGAAGATCTGGGTAAAATTGTGTGGCCCTGCATAACAGGACTATTATTTTTCTTGTTTAAGATGTGTAGCCTCAGGAAAAAGAAATGCATTTGAGTAATCCTTGGTTTGTTTTCATACAAATCCCTAGTATCTGGAACACATGGCCATGAATTCTGTTCCAACTCTTTCAAATAATTCTTTGAGATTATGACTATGTCATGTCCAGTCTCTTTCCTACCTATAAGCCCTACTATTGACCACTAATTATTTTCTAATTCACGGCCTGTTTTTCTTTAACAGTTATATAGTAACAATAGTTACTATTTGACTGTGACCTGTGTTTGGCTGCAGGACTTCCCAGATATGAAGGAAATGATTTGCTGAACTGGACATTCAGTGTGTATTTGTACACAAAGGACTGTGCGCTTGGGAAGGGGAACAAGAATTACTCTGGGAGATTGGAAGAATTTCTAAAATACAGATTTCCCAGATTAGAGTCCTGTCTGCCCCTAAGGTGGAAGGGCAGAGCTGAGAAGACCTGTGCTTTCTGTGTCACTTGATCTCTGATAACCCAGTAGGGGAGCTGCCTCTGTCCTGAGTCTGAGATGGGTGGCCTTAGCTAATGTGGGATCTCAGGAAGGCTTAGCATTTAGGAGCACCAGTGGGAATGAGCTTGCAGGTTCTGTCAAAGGATTCTCATCTCGCTCTGCTGTAAGGAGCTGTGAGGGAGACCACAATCCATGCCATGGTGAGTGTGGGGACCACTGACCCCAAACCAATAGGAGCAGTTCTGCTAAGCTGTCAGAGCTTCTGTGACTGTGATGGGCCATGAGCCAGACTGTGGTTCTGTTTGTCACTGTGGTGATCTGGGATATGGCCCTTTTTCTCTGAGACTCTGACTGTGGGTTCAATGGGGAGTGGGAGGCTCTGCTTGCCTGGCTATGAGAGGCTGTGATACTTGTAATATTTTTGCATAATTACAGGTGAGTGGATAGAGCAGATTTTAGATCACATGTCATAACCCATGTGGCAGGATATAGACAAATGATTCTTCTACATTGTTTTCTGATTGGGCATCAGTGGGACTGGATTTTCCTGAAACCACAAGGGGACATGAAACCACAAGGGGACATGAGAGTTCACAGAGCCATAGCATGCAATTACCTCCATTTGCCAAGAAAGCTTTAGAGCTTGGGCCCTCTCTGTTTGGAGAATATATATTCATAGCTACAGGATCAGAAACAGCATTTAAAGGTAACTTTGAGTTAATTTTGTTGGAGTTGTGAAGTTTGTGTTTATTTAATTTCTGTACACATAGAATATAGGTAGTTAGATAACACTGGTCATGATCCCACATTTCCTCTGTGAGCTTCCTTTGGTCTTTCGATTAAAAGTTGACTATATTTTTCTGCTTTTATTCTTGGCTTTCTTTCTCTACTTTACTCATTCACAAATATTGTACATGTTCTTGATGGTTGTAGCTTTGTGGTAAATATAGAAATCACATCGTGTCAATATGTGTACTACTTTTTCATAATCCAATTGAGCCTTCTGAGAGTTACTACTTTGCATTTAGCTTTGGAATCAGGTATCCTGTTTTAAATTGTTGCGGAATTCCTTTGGATTGTATTCAACTCATGCTACAAATTTCCCATACCCAGTATCTTATTATTGATTCATCATGTTCCTGATAAATCATTTATTAACTTCTGTATTTATTTACACTTTGTTGTTCTTGTTGTTAATCTGTGATAGACCTTTAGTTTATTGGATAGAATGTACTATGGGGCTTGGCCAGTGCCTCAGCATATGTTTTTGGAGACAATCTGTGTTCATATCTCAACATCCAAGTTGGGAGGTTCATAAGCACCTGCTAGTCCAGATCCATCTGTACATACTTTGAAGACATTCATTCTTTCACATATTAACCTACACATAAATATGAGGATAAACTTGTTTTCAAAAGTTCTTGTGACTAAAGCTATTAGAGCAAACTAAGATGTTTTAGATGTCTAATATAAAACATATACTCATGACTTAATAATTTCTTATCCTGTATTTGGTTTGGAAAAGTTTTTATTTGCTCACTGATTCAGACTCACATCCAATCATTAAGCATAGGAAACAAATTGGTGTCTCCTAGAAAATATCATTTTCTTTATCATAAGAGAATAAGATCTTTTTAGTAGTCAAAACTATTTTCTATAAAGTTAAAATACCAGAAAGCTTCAAGTGAATCTCTCTAATTTTGGTGAAACAGCCTTCTTCATCCAAATCATTTTTTTATTATTAGCAAATGAGAGAACTGGCATGCACAATATGAGTGATAACCAGAGGTTTTTTTTAGTCTGATTTAGATTATAATCTTATAGTTCTTGTTAAAGGACCATGATATATATTTGTAGGTGTGTCTTTGTGTCTTGATTTTTTTCAGTTGAGATATCTATGTTTTTAGTTTTATTGGCACTTAATTATATTGTTTCTCTGGAAAATTACGAACTTTCACCAATTTTTGTATTCACAAAAATTTACTGTATTATGTTATGATTACCTTTATGTTTTTTGTTTATTTGTGAAATTTGTTTACAGAAACACTTAGTTTTCTTGATCTTTGAGGCTTGTCTATCCTCATTTCTAAGCATGTCTGTGTTTCTGGTTGTTTCTATCTTCATATTTAATTTTTTTCTGCTTAAATGATTGATACAGTTAATTAATATATAGTTTGAGGTTCTAAAACCTTCTTAGGTGTCATTGTCTCTTTGTCTTAATTAGCTTTTGCTGTCAACATATTGTGGCCTAAAGTCATGTGGGAGAACATCAACTCAGAGTGTTCCCAGATCAGAATTGCTGGTTACTGTGTGGTTGAGAGATTGTGTTGATTGAAGATTAGTGTAGAAAGGCTTTTCCATTAAGCATGGCAATATCCATAAGCAAGTGGGACTGGGCTAGATATGAAAGGTAGCTGAAACAAGACAGTACCCAGGCAAGAGAAAAAGCAAGTAAACAAAGTTTCCCCGTGGATTTTTGACTTCAGGTGCTAGCTTGAGTTTTTATTCTAAGCTCCCACAATGATGGGTTATAATACAGTAATATCATCAAAATAAACCCTTTTATTACTATCCTAAGATGCTTTTGGTTGGAAAATTTAATTACAGCAAGAAACAAGCAAGTTAGGACAAAACATGGGACATCAAAAGTGATTTTGTTGCAGTATAGGTCCTAGGATTGATGACTTTTGGAGAAAGGTTGAAGATATTAAGAGTTTAGATGGCAAAAGCCATAGATAGCTTTACACAGAGCTTAAGTGGCTAATCTCGTAGGACTGCTAAGGGAGAATTGAGAGTAATGCAGTGGAGGTCAAGGTCATAGCATTTCAGTGGGAAATGGACTTCAAGAAAAATATAGCCAGAGGTCATTTCTATAATATTTTGGCTCCAAATCTTTCTTTCTCCATTCCCTGAGAAGCTGAGTAAGACAAAATTAAAAGCAATGGGCTGATTTCTTAGACAAAATATCGACTTTGTTGCATGTTTACTACTGATGACTCATGCATGTCTCCAGTGAAAAAGAAACAAAGAAGTGAAAAATCTGTATTTTGCAGAGAAAAATCACCAGGTAGTTTCAAATGGCAGTCCAGTGGTGAAACAGGCATCATTCTCTGATTATAATAGAATACAATTAGGACCCATTTCATTGACTTTTTCTTTTCCATCTTTGGTATTTGGTCCTGACTTAATTCTGGAGTCATTCAACTTCCAGTTCTTGTACATCCAGGCAGTGTTGGGAATGAGCTCCCTCTTGTGGCCTGTGCCTCAAGTTACACCAGTCATTGGTTGGACATTATACAAGCTTAGAGCTGCTGTTGCCCCAGTGTATCATGCAGGCAGGATAAGTGTGGTTCAAATAATTTTTGGCTTGATTGTTATCAGTCCCACCACTGGGATTCTTCTGTGGTTACAGAAGCTGGCCAGTTCAAGTTCTCTACTTGAAGTCCTCACTTGAGTCACACTTATGGCTTCCTTGAAATTTCCACTGCACTAGGATTTCACATTGCCCCCTAAAATCTCCCCTATTCCAATCATCTCTTCATGTATTCTCTCCCTCTCTCCTTTCCTTCCTCTTCTGATCATTCCTATTCCTGCTGCGCATCCACCCAAAAAATCTATTTTATTTCCTCTTTCTAGGGAGATCTGTGCATCCCTCCCTACAGCTGTCTTGCTACTTATCTTCTCTGGGTTTCTGGATTGTACTGTGATTATTCTTTACTTATCAGCTAATACCCACTCATAAATGAGTACATGTCATGTTTGTCTATTTGGTTCTCAGTTGCTTCACTTAGGATAATAAAGAACTCAGGAAACTAGACATGAACACACCAAATAATCCAATAAAAATAAAGTACAGATCTAAACACAGAATCTTCAACAGAGGAATCTAAAATGGTGAGAAACACTTAAAGAAATGTTTCACACTTAGCCATCATGGATGTGCTAATAAAATGTACTTTGAGGTTTATTTTACACCTGTCACAATAGCTAAGATCAATAACACAAGAAACATCACATGCTGGGATGGATGTAGAGGAAAAGGAACATTCTTCTATTCCTGGGGGAGTGGAAACTTGTCCAGCTTTAAATCAATATGGTAGTTCCTTTTAAAATTAGGAATTGACCTATCTAGAGACCCAGTTTTACCTTTCTTGGTCACATATTCAAAAGATGTTCCTTCATCCTTCCACAAGGTCACTTTCTCAACTACATTAGTAGCAGCTTTATTCATAATAGCCCCAAACTGCTGTGTCTTTGAAAGTTTGCCCCTGGATTTGGTTTTCATAATTTCACAGATTCCCTTAAGATGTTTGTTATTTAGCCTGGCTGGCATATCCATAATTAATCAGAAATACAGTTGAACCCATGACCCTTATGTGTCAGCCTCCTGAGTACAAGTGCAAGGGGCAGATGATGTACCCCAATGAGTGCTGTTTTGTCAAAATATTTCAACTATGTTAATGTTAAAATGCTTAATAAAAAAGCATAAGACACATTAAATACCCTGTGTGTTTCCAAATCACCATTTTTGTCTGTCTTCATGAGATGTAATAATGTAGGATAACAAGCAATCAATTGGATATTTTCTGGGAGACCTGCTTGAGGAGGGGTTTCAGGTCCCTAAGATGTGTGGAGTTTGCAGTGCTTAGAAAGAAGGTGGAGATGGACATGATCTGAAGGTGAATCGAGATGGCTGCCAGCAGTATTTAATTGAAAAAGATACCATTTATACTCTATAATTTCATGTATGATTAAACAGGAGTAAAGAAGGCTTTGGAGCTGAAATCATGGGTTTGAGGAAGCTAGCCTTGACCTTGACAATAGACACCAGCCATATGTTAATGAAAGGACCACAAGTTTCTCCTGCCACAGATAAGGGAATGAATGCTTTAGTAACTCTTTCCTGAAGCTTCTGAATCAATAAAGACCCTTATCCTAATGCCTGAAAATGGGATAAAATACTTCTTCTGGGGAACAGACACTATACTACAATTTCTTAATCCTACTATATAGGCCTTTTCCCCTCATAACACTCCTAAAACTGAAGATCCTGAGGTCTTACTCTTTTCCATTATACAATACCATTCTAATTTCTCTATATTTATCAACTGAACTCTTGCCTTTAATTACCTTTGACTCTGGACATGAAAAGTATACATCTCGTCCTTGCAATCAGGTTTGTCTAGTAAATCTCTAACTTTCCTCTTCTTGGTGCAATTAAGAGGACACAATGGAATTCCTGGTTCAGCAGTGCCAGAGATTTTTTTTTCCAAATAATTACTTTGTTTCAACAGTCTACCATTGTACACATTTTTATCATTTACCAAAGCCTGCACAAATTTCCCCAAAGGGAAAGGCATTAATACTGAGAATCATTAACAATAAAAGAAAAAAGGTACTGGAGAAATGTGGTCCATCAGCAATGGCAAAATGCTTGAACTTTGTCAAGCAGCAATGGTCCACACCAGTATTCTCAACATACCTTGACATGCGATGGATATGTATATGAAGTTCCATGCTTCTTCATATCCCCATTAATTTTATATTTGCCACTTCATCTTGAAGCTCTGCCTCCCAAGGGATTATCCAGAGATACCAGATAATGTAACAGCAATGAAATTTATTTAAAAAGAAACAAAAAAATTTCTTGCTTTATGTGTATTACTATAATAATGGGGTTTTTGTCATGTCAGATACGTAGGGACAGGAAGAAAACTTCGTAGGGTCTACTTTTGGCCCTTTTAATATGGTGATCAAGGTCAAGACCCAGCCTTTCACAAATATTTCTTACTTAGCTATCTCACTGCTCCTCAAATAAATTTAGTTGAGATACTTCATGAGTCAAATATTGCCTTCATTTTAGATTGTAAACATATTGTCATCTAGTAATAGAGAAAAATAGGACAATTTGAATAATAGATCCTATTTGCAAATGGAAGGGATATATTCCTATCTTTTTTTTTTTCTTTTTCCTTATCTTTGGAATGCGTTAGTTTATTCTGAGGATTAAACTTTTGTTCATAACACTTTCTTAGAACCACAAATGAATGCCATAGAATTGTCTCAGTGGTAATGTTGTTTGCTGCTAAGCCTAATGACTTGGGTTCAGTCTCTGGAAGACTCAAATAAATCTACAAATTTTTCCCTTATTTCCTCATTAGGGCTTTTACATATACACACTCCCACAATGACACATACCTAAATAAATTTTAAACCCAAATAAGTACATTGAGGTCACTTGCTGCCAGAAGACTCCTGGGTTTCATCTCTAGAACTCACAAAGGAGAAGTAGATAATAGACACGTTTAAGTTGTCCTCTCACTGCCACATACACATGATGTCACAGGTATACACACACAGACATAGTTTAAACATGTTTAAATGGATGAAGTTTAACAAAGCAAATAACCCAGTTACTGGGAATATATGAAATGATTTGCCAGTTTTTATTATTATTACAGAATTTCAAAAGGTGTTACTGTTCACCATAAAATTGATGATATCTTTTAAAATCTAATTTTCTCCTTTAATTCTCTGATTTATAGATAGAACATTTAAAAACATATTTCAGCTGGGCTTAGAGAAGCATGCCTATAATCCCAGCACTTAGGAGACAGTGACAAGCCAATATCTTTGAGTTTGAGGTTTCAGGGGAGGTTAGTTCAAATAGTGAGTTCCAAGAAAGCCATGTCCATGTAGAGGTATCCTATATCAACAATTGTCTAGCATTTTGATGATGCAGAACTGTATTTATAAGTCTAGGAGATGTGGTGCATTCTTTAGGCCTTCTAGGTACCAGATATACAAATGGCAAAAAGACAGATATATGTGTGATTCCATATTTTGAAAAAGTTTTTCTTCATGCATATGTTATTTTCAAAAGGAATGAAGTTTAATTTATATGTTTAAGTTTTGCCAGTGTGTATATTAAGAGCATGTCAGGTACCAGAGTATGTCACAAGAGAGTGTCTGATCCCATGTGCCTGCAGTTACAGACAGCAGTGAGCTGTCTTCTGGGTGCTGGGAATCAAAGTCAGGCCCTGTGAATGAGCACCCAGCACTCTCAGGTGTTGAATCATCTAGTCAGTGCCATGAACCTGTCATAACAGCAGTAAGGTATGAAATGATGGTTTTGATTTCACCTTTACCTCAGCTTTGAACATTCAAAAGAAATACAAGATTGATGACTTCTAAAACTTACTTAGACAAGGTTCTTAAAGAAGTTTCCAAGCCCAAATCTCCACAATGTGAGGAAAGAATAAAAAAAAAATCATCAGGTGTGTAATTGACAAAACAAGTCTTATAAAGTGTCTAACTGCTGGACATAGCCACAAGACATGAGTTTATCTCAAGGGCCAAAATTAAACAGCAATGTGAGCCCACAAGGATAATTGTCAGGTTTACCCATGCTGGAGTTTATGCCTCCTGTAAGGAGAGGAGAGGAAATAGCAGGCATGAAGACTAACTTGTCTGAATGGTATTCTATTCTGCTTCCTTGCTGCCTGTAAAACTTCCAGTTGGGGCCCTGAATTGTGGTGACTCCAGATGACATCCAGCTTGTCAGAAGATCCTGTGACTTAAACATAAGTCACTCTAAACCTGGGGCAATCTGGCATTTGTGAAGAGCTGTAGAGTATGAAGGAAGTGTTAAGGAGGGAGTTTTGGGTGTGAATGCCTAGGATCAAATGACCAGAGAGTAGTGCTTGGGGTGTACCCGAGGACAAGAGATCTCCTATTGTGCTCTCTGTGTCCTTTCAGCTGTGGTTGATCACTGTCCCCCAGGTCTTCCACTTTTTCCTGTTTTTGACAACTACAGGTAGCTGTCAGTGACAGTTCTCTACAGGTCCACACTTTGTGGTCCACACTTGGGCTTTAAAGCTCAATCCCCACCCTGTCAATCCCTGTAACCTACATTCCTGATAAGAATAAGGGTGTTCTAAAAAGACACTTATATCTTTCCCTTTTGCTAACATCTAGTGAAACAGTGGATCACATGAAATTTTAATTTCACTGGGCATCTCTTTGTGGGAAAAGACTTGAATCCTCCAGATGAGAATTCAGGAGGATTTTAAAGATGGGAAAAATTAATTTCCTGGCTTTATTAGATTACTTAGTTTTGAATATCTTTTGCCTTCTATCTAAACTTCTTAGGACCCCATGGATGGATTAGTTATCTGTAGCTGGAAGTTTCCCTGTGTCTTGCCTAGCCCATGGTCAGGACAAATCTTTCCCATTGATGTCCCCCTAGTAATCATATAAAGGCTTATATTAATTAATACTGCTCAGCCATTAGCTCAGGCCTATGACTGTCTAGCTCTTGCACTTAAGTTCAGCCCATTTCTGTTAATCTATATGTTACCACATGTTCCATGGCTTTACCTGTGTGCCATTACATACTGCCCCCTGGATGTCAGACTGGCATTTCCTTAGTCAGCCTTCCTTTTCCCAGAATTCTTGTCTGCTTATCCCACCTATACTTCCTGCCTGGCTACTGGCCAATCAGCATTTTATTAATCAACCAATCAGAGCAACACACATTTACAACATATAGAATATCCCACAGCAGTTGTCTTATATTTTCTTTATTGTTCCAAATTAGTCAATTTGAATAAATATGTTTTAATTTTTTTTATTAATAATGTGCTTTATTTCCTTTTCTCTTTTCTTTTTCATAAAGAATAGTATTCCTATGACTTCCTGACTGGCCTGGAACTCACAATATAGACTACACCTTTCCTAGGACATCAGAGAAATCTGTCTACCTTGCTTTCAGAGTGCCTGCAATATAGGTGGCCATGTCACTCACTGGATAACTTGGTTCATTTAATTGGCTTACTGTGGATGAATGGATGAGACTGCCTATTTAAAGTAGCAATTGTTCATGTAACTCATCCCATCATTCTAATGCCTCACTAAATGCATTTAAAGCAACCTAAGGCAAATATGGTGACTCAGGGTTGTAATCATGGTACTTAGAATATGGAGGTAGGAATTTCAGGTTTTCAAAGTCATCCAAAATAAGAATGTTCAAAGGGGTCTGATGGGAGGACCACCAAACCAAGGGAGACTGTGATTGGTTCTGGAGATTGCCCATAGTCTTCCCTGTAGCTCCAGAATCCCAGGGACACAGCACCAGAAATTATTGGCTGAGGTGTTTACTAACCCAAGTTTTCTATTCTTGATAATGTTTCCTATCCTTGATTATGTTACCCATCCAAGACAGCCTAGATCACTTTGGGGTCTCAGACCTTTGTTGCTCATTAAAGAGTTGAATTCTCTTGCATGTGGGAGAAGTCACCTCAGGCAGAGATGAGCTCCCTTATTTCATTTCCAATACAATGTGTTCAGCCCTGAAACCTTAAAAACAACTGAGAGAAATGGACTCAGCAGCTCTTGTGCATGTATTTGTGCATATATATTCACACATGATTAACAAGGAAGAAATTGGAAGGGAAGAATTTGGGAAGGAATGGAGAGAGGACAAGGAAGGGGAAAATTTATGTAATTCATTTTAATTAAAATGTTAAAAATTTAAATAATGAAGTTGCCTAGAGTGATAGATTATTAGTTAAGAGCATTGGTTATTGTTACAGAGGATACAGGTTCCATTCAAAGAAATCACCTGATAGCTAACCATCTCCTGTAACTCCAATTCCAAGTGATCTGATACCTTCTTCTGGTCTCTGCAGATACTGTGCACAGATGCTTGGAGGCAAATACCTATATATATAAAAGAAAGCTTAAAATGCAATTCTCTACAGTGATGTCATAGCCCTTAGGTAGACAGCAGGCATGACTGGCTAAAGTGTACTCTTTCCAGTCCTGCATAGAAGCAACTATGTAGGTTGGTGTGGCCTACCTCTGAATCAGCATGCTCAGGGGCAAAAGGCAGCCTTATTTTGAGGTTAAAATAGGTCACCTAAGAGCAGCATTCACAGTGCTGATAGGTGACTTTTCCTAATTTTTTTTGGATTTGTCTTCTCTGCTCTTTATATGTGTGAGTTAAAGGTAATGAAACAACATCCTTTAAAAGTATTAATACATCTTTTAAATGTAGATCATGATGTATTAAATAAAAGATAGATCTCCTCTATAAATCTTCATCTGTCAAAGTGGCTAGACTTGCAGTCTCCTGTCCCTATTTAAATTGATCAAACTCTATCCTGAGTCTTGCTGCTAAAAGAGACATAATGATGATATTATATATAGAATGCAATATCTGTTCTATGATGCCTCCTCTTTGAGCATTAACTAGATCTCGATACAATGTGTTAATGAAGAAATTTTTGTTTATTAATCATTTAAGTGTGTTGAGTGAAATCTCCATGGGAGGATACATTAATTCTAAAACAACTGTACATCCAGCCTTTTAGAAAATATTTCAGATACAAGTTCTCCTATGTTGACTTAGGTGGCTTTTATTCAAGCTGATTGCTCTCCAGAACAATGACCTTACTTTCTTCTTGATGAAATCAACTAAATTCTTAAATTAGTGGGCTTTTTTTTTACCACTGAGTTTTAAAATTACCTTTTTGCGTCCTGTAGTCAACTATCCATTACAGTCACAGAAGATGTGTGTGGAACATGGCATCTGCCTTCAAACCAGAATAAAATGAATAATATATTGTGTATATTGTGAGGGGTTAATATTGTAAGGCACTCTGCTGCTGGACTTATAATTATGGAAAAGGACCTGATTGTGTCAGGGTTAATTATTTTTTTAATTCCCAGAATATTTTAATCCATGTCATGTGAATGAAGGTAATCAGATTGGTAGGTATACAATTTTGGGAGGTTAATGAACATCAAATTTCCAAACAGGTGGCCCTCATCTGCAGATATGCCAGCTCAGAGGTTGGAGACACAGGCCACTGGCTATAGCTATGTGTATTAGTTTACACATCTCAGCAGCTAACATTTTACATGGGGCAGATCAAGCAGGATTTTATTAATATAATTTGCTCTACCAGAGAATGTCAATTATTGATTTCACCTTTTAAATTACTCTTCAAATATATTGCTGATCTGATTCCTTGTTTGTTTTATTCCCCAGTCACTAAGAATTTCTTTTCATTTTTCGCAGGTGCTGTAGGTTATTTTTATGTTTGTTTAGAGCAGTTTCTCCTGTAGCTCAGGTTTGCCTCACACTTTGTAATTGGATTTTTTTTTGATCATTTAATCTTCCTCTGTGCCCCAGGGCTTCAAAAACAGTCCTGCCATTCTTTCCAATTTGGGTCTTGACTGGGCTGTTAGAACAAAAAATATATAAGTGAATGAGAGTCATCCAAACTCTCTGGCTTTTATTGGGAATGTATAAATTAAGAGGGACTTGTGCCATCATTATGTTCACTGTCCAACTTTAAAACAGGTGTAATCACAGCACAGAAAGGGATGGACAAGAAAGAGGGTGAAAGCTTTCCTGCTGTGACAGAAGTTGATATAAGCAATGAGTAGTAAATTAATCAATCTTAGATGATCAATAATTGTCCTGACTGGCCACAGGCCAAGCAATCAAGAATCTGGATAAGGAAGTGAATGTTCATGAAACCAAATTACTGTAGTTACTTTAGTTCAACCAAAATAGAAGATCTGGATACATTGTATGGCCCTGCATAACACGACTGCTATTTCCTGGTTTAAGATGTGTACAGCCTGAAAGAAATGGTGTGAGTATTCTTTGGTGTACTCTAATACAAATAGCTAGTTTCTTGAGCAAATGGTCATAAAGCCTATTTCAAATTTTAAAATATTTTTGGAATTAAAATTGCATCATTTCCACCTTATCTTTTCTGCCTTCAAGTCCAAGTGTATCAGTCATTCCAGGCTGAGCTTTGATTAGTCACTGAGAAAGTAATTGAGACAGGGGAAGGAATGCTCTAATGCAGCCCAGGCTTTTATTGGCAGTGGCCATGCAGACACTCCATTGTAGGAATGTGAATTCATTGTGCACATCTTACAAGCTCATCATAGTACAAAAAATGAGGGGTGGGAAAGAGCCTTAATATTTACCAGTTTTGTCTACATTTGGGATTTCAAATATGCAATCAGTTAATCACTTATAGGTGAGCCATTTACAGGGTTCCAGAGATCAGTCTCCTTGGCCAGGAGATTGTCATGTCTCCATTGAAATGTTAGGTCTGTGCCAGGACAGAGATTCTATTCTTGAGACCAAGGGCCTTTTTCTCTTAACAGGTCTTTACTTCATTTAACTTTCCTCCTTCTTGGCCCCTAGGATCACTTAGCATCAGAGATCTAACTCCCAAACACTTGAAATGGCTAAGAGTCCTAGTGACACATCTGGCTTTTAGTCAAGAAACAACTTGTTACATTGCTTTGGTATCTTTTTACCCTAAATTCCCTTGCTGAATTCTTCCTCCCATTCTTATTCCACATCCCTCTGCAGAGGTAACACTAACTGACATTATGGGATTGAAACAATGACTGATGTGGCTTCTTCCACCTGAATTTTGGTTAACAGGTAGAAGTATTGGGATACCCTTCCATTGGTCCTCTTGTAAAGTTTTAACTTACAGATATAGACAGGAACAGAATTCTTTTGCTGGTGTCTGAAAAAAAGTTAAACTGTCCAAAGTCCATAAGACATTCTTGATGAGCTACAATAGCACCCATCTATTGTTTCTGTATTTGGAAAGAAAAGGTATTTAGTGTCATTTGAATGCCCAGACAAGGTGGGACAGTCCTTATAATTTTTTTTCTGATTCACATGAAAGTCTATCAGATATGCTAGGCTTGTAGGCCAAAATTGGATACCCCAATGTTACAGAGGAACCTTGGGTGACTGTCCAGGCAGCCAGCTCTTTCTGTCATTTCTTACATTTTTTAGAAGTCACTTGCTTTTACTTCCTGCTTATGCAGGTATTATTATTTACTTTTCAGGTCTTTGATAGAATTTAAGACTAGACAGCTATAATTTACTTTATTATGATAAAGAATAAGTTAGAAATAAAACTTTAGACTCACCAAGATAAGATAGATAATGGAATGTTTTCTCTGTTTTTGTCAAATACAAAGACTAGATATTGTAACTGTAATTCTAGCTTGATAACTATTTTGTTATTTGTAACTTTCCTATGCTAAAGTTAAAGCCTTCCCTTTTGATAAGACAGAGTGGGAAATGCTGTGGGAGGAACCTTTTGTATGTTGTAAATGTGTGTTGCTATCATTGATTGATAATAAAATCTGATTTGACCTGTAGCCAGGCAAAATAAAGCCAGGTGGGAAAGACAAACAGAGAGACAGGGAGAAGGAAGGGTAGAGTCTGGAGATACTGGCCAGCTGCCCATAACATAAGATGCCAAAGAACCAGTAAGCCACATGCCATGTGGTGATACATAGATCAGTAGAAGTGGGTTAATTAAAACACAAGAGCTCATTAGTTATAAGCCTGAGCCATTGATCAAAGATTTGTAAGTAATATAAGCCTCTGCATCACAATTTAGGAAGCAACTGCCTGGTATAATTGGGTGAACAGGACAGAAAGTTCTGCTTCCATTTACAATCTATTGAATACCTGAAATTGGAATCCCCAGTCTGTGTACCTCCAGATTGTTGCAATCTCCAGATTAATAGGGGTCATTCAAAAAACCCAGCTTTCCACTGTACCCTATCTCAGGGTCAACACATCTGATGTAGCTGGATCTGATATAAGTTATCTATGATAATTTGAAAACAAGAGACTGAATTTATGGGTATCTGTGTAACTGTGGCATAATAAAACAAATAGAATAATATTCCTTCTATTTTATTTCATGGAATAATTAATGTGGGTTATAGATCTATTTAAATGGTTTATGTGATGTTGATGGAACTTTGGTAAGTGGTACCTAACAAAAAAATCATCCATTTATTTTAGAATTTCCAATTTGATGGAGTAAATGTTTTTAAAGTATTTCCTTATGGTTATTTGGCTTTCCTTGTTGTCTATTGTCATGCCCACCATTTCATTTTTTATTTTACTAATTAGAATATTCTCTCTGTGTCTCTTAGTTAGTTTGGATAAGGGTTTGTCTGTTTGTTGATTTTCTCAAAGAACCAAGTATGTTTCATTGATAACATTTTTCCTTGTTTCTATTTTGTTAAAGTTGACCCTCAATTTGATGCTTTCTTCCTGTCCTTTCTTTATACTCCTCTTTGGTATGCTTACTGATTTTTGTTCTAGTGCTCTCATGTGTGCTGTTTAGTTGCTACTATGAGATCTCTTCATTTTTCCCTCTTTTATGTAGGCACTCAGTGCTATAAAGTTTCCTCACATCACATTCATTTTACTCTTTAAGTTTTGGTTTGTTGTGCGTTCATTTCCCCTGACTTCTAGAAAGTCTTTAATTTCATTTTTATCTCTTTCTTGTCCCATTTTCTTCAGTAGAGTTTTGTTCAGGTTCTATGAGTTTTTAGGATTTCTTTTTTATATCCAGTTCTAATCCATGGTGGCCTGATAGGATACAAGGAGTCCTTTCAATTATCTGTTGAGATTTGAATTGTGCCCAAGTTTGTCATCAGCTTTGGAGAAAATTTCATGTGGTACTGAAAAGAAGGTATATTTTTTTTTCTTTGAGTGGAATGTTCTGTGGTATATATTTGGTTTACATGGTTTATAAAATCGATTAGCTATAATATTTCTCTGTTTGGTTTTTGTCTGTATGATATATCCATTGGTGCAAATGGGTTATTGAAGTCTACCACTATAACGCTCTGTATGAGAGTCAATGTGTCATTTAATCTGTGGAAGTGTTTCTTTTACAAAAGTGGATGACCTTGTGTTTGGGGCATAGATATTAATAATTGAAATGTCATATTGGTGGTTTTCCTTTGATAAATAAAAAGGCTTCTTCCCTATCACTTTTGATTAATTTTTGTTTGAAGTCTATTTTGGTAGGTAATAAAATGGCTATACAAGCCTGCTTCTTAGTTCCAATTGCTTTAATTATGTTTTCCCCAGCCTTTCCCTTTTGGTAATCTCCATCCTTGATGTTGAAGTATGTTTCTTATATGTGGTAGAAGTTTGGATATTGTTTTTTAATCCATATTCTTTATATGTGTCTTCATTGGGGAATGGAGGCCATTGATATTGAGATATCAGGAATAATGATTATTAATTCCTGTTATTATGTTTTTATTGGTGGTGGTATGTGTATGAGAGTATGTTTTTTTGTGTTTTCTTTTGGTTTTGCTGATGTGAGATTATTTATTTACTGTTTTTTCATGTGTTTAGTTAGCTGGCTTGGTTTAGATTTTTTTCTGTAGGGTTAAATTTGTACATAGATATTGTTTAAATTTCACTTTTTCATAGCATACCTTATTTTCTTCATTTATTGTAATACAAAATTTTCTGGATATATGAATATGAGATGGCATCCGTGCTTACTTAGAGCCTGGATTACATGTGTCCAAGACCTTATAGTTTTAGAATCTCCATTGAGAAGAGAGGTGTAATTCTCATAGGTCTGCCTTCATAGGTTATTTGGTCTTTTCCCTTTGCAGCTTTTAATATTTTTGTTGTTGTTGTTTTGTATGTTTAGAGATTTGGTTAATATGTGACAAGGAGACTTTCTTTTCTGAATCAATTTATTTGCTGTTTTGCTTGCTCCTTTGTACCTTCATCAGCACCTACTTCAACTTTGGAAAATTTTATTATATGATTTTATTGAAAATATTTTTTGGCATTTGTCCTGTTTTTTTTTCTCTTTCTTCTATTCTGTCATTCATAGGTTTGGTCTCTGCATAATGTCCCAGATTTTCTGGTTGTTTTGCATCAAGTAATTTTTATATTTGACATTTTTTGACTGATATATCCAATTCTTCTATTGTATCCCCAGTTCCTGAGATTTTTCTCTTCCATCTCTTTATTCTATTGGTGAACCTTGGCATTATGCTTCCTGTTTGTAGTCCTAAATTTTTCATATCTGACATTGCTTCAGTTTCTGTCTTCTTTGTTGTTTCTATTTCCATTTTTAGGTCTTAAGCAATTTTATTTGTTCCCTTCAACTATTTGTTTGTTAAGTTGTTTATTGGTTTACTTCAATTGTTTGTTTTTTCCTAGTTTTCTTGGAGGAATATATTGATTTCCTCTAATTGTCCTTGCTTTCATGAGTTTATTTAAGGAATTTACTCATTTTCTTTTTAAGGATGTCTATCATTTCCATATAGTTTGTTTTAAGGTCTTTTTCTTGTATTTCTGCTATGTTAGAATATTCAGGGCCTGTTGTGATAGTATTGCTGAATTCTGTAGGTGCCATGTTTCTCTGACTGTTATTATATTCCTATCCTTGGCACCTGTGTTTTGGGTGATTATAGGTCTAGGTGCTTGATTCTAACTTCATCTTGGTTGGATTGGAATTTTGTTTCTGGGTTTCTGTTTGTTCTCTGGAGTTTCAAAGTATGTGTTGATTGAGTGTTGCTTTTTGTCCTGGCCTTTTTGGCTGTTGTGTTCAAGAGAGAAGGCTTGGTGTTGTTGGAAGCTGGGGGAAAATAAATGTAGGAGAGCTGATATTAGAGATCCACATGAGACATGAGAGGGAAGAGGGGAAGATGCCTCTGGTGTTCTACTCCAGTGATAGGGGCAATTTTTAAAATACAGTGTAGGGTAAGAGATATTTTGTTAGATCTACAGGCATCTTAACTGGTCTTCTGGAAGGTGTAGCAAATAATTGAACAGGGGGTGTCTGCCCCAGTTCAGTGATTTGACTCAGATATGAAGTGAGTAGGGACGAGTAGGTGGGGATGGTTTTTGGAATCCACAGGAGACATAGAAAGTGAGAGAAAAAGCTGCAGCTGGAATTCTATTTCAGCACTTGGGGTGACCCTGAGTATTAGGTCTTGGGTAACAGAGAATGGGGAAAGCCTGTAGATAGGCTACCTGATCCCATACCCAATATCTTAACACTGATTCATTGGGTTCCTAGAGAACATTCATTTATTCATTTCATTATTTAGGTTTCTGTTGTCGTTAATCTGTGAAGGACTTTTAGTTTACTGGATAAAAAGTACTATGTGGGCTGTGCACGTCACTCAGCAATATTCTTCTTGGAGGACTTCAGATACCAGCACCCAATTTGGGAGGCTAATAACTATCTGATATCACTAGATCCAGGGGAACTGATATGTTCTTTGTTGTGTCACCTATACACATGGAAAATATGCTTTTTTATGCATGCAAATATATACATAAAATGTGGCTAGATTCATTTGCAAAAGCCCTTATGACTTGTAAAACAATTAGAGGAAATTGGGTTGTTTCAGGTATATAATAGAAATCATACAATATTTATTTGAAAAACTATTATCTTTCATTTGTATTGAAAATATTCTGTTTTCTCACTCTGATTCAGACTTACATTCAATCTTCAATCATAGGAAAGAAAATTGTTTCTAAATGATCTAATAGATATCCTTTTCTTTATTAAAAGAGAATGAGATAATTTTAGTAGCCAAAACTATTTTCAACAGTGTAGAAATATCAGGCTTCAAGGAAATCTATCTAATTTAGTTGGAAGAGTCCTTCTAACTCAACCAATTTTCTGTTATTGGGGGAAATAACTGGAGTGAACAGGGTGAGTGGTGGTCAGTGTTTTCTTTGATTTTGATTTTCACTAGAATGTAATATTTCTTGTTCAAGTGACAATATTGTATTTGTATGTCTGCTTTCTGTCTCCTTTTATCAGTGGTACTATCTATGTTCTGTGATTATTTTTATTAGCTATAATCTAGTTACATTGTTTCTCTGGAAAATGAGGAACCTTCACCTATTTTTATTTTCTGGAAAACAAATACATTATGTTAGGAGTTCCTTCAGTTTATTGGTTTGGTGCCTTTCTGTGGAGAAACAAATTTTAGTTTCCTTTTCTTGCTTTTAGAAACTAGTATTTTTCCATTTTTTTAGCATATCTGTGTTTCTATTTGTTATTATCATCAATATTTGCATTTTTGTTATCTGTTATTAATGTAGTTGATACATTGTTTTTTGTCTGTCAAATCTTCTCATATATTACAGTCTTTGTGTCCTAATTACTTCCAGATGTCAACAATTCAGATTCTACAGTCACATTTGTGAACATCAGTTGAGGATGTGCCCCATGGCTGGTTGCTAAGTCTTTGAGAGATTTTGTTGATTGATGATTGATGGGTGATTGCCCTTCCACTGAGTGTGCAATATCTGTTAGAAAGTTGGCCTGCACTGGGTAAGACAGCAAACCAAGCATGAAACAGTGACCATGTAAGAGAGAAAGCCAGGAAATGAAGATTCCTCATGTTTTTTTCCTTCAGTTGCTAGATTGAATTTCTATCCTAAGCTCCATCACAATTATGGATTGTGATCTGGCAGAATGAGCCAGATAAGCACATTCTTTACCTGAGTTGCTTTTGTTTAGAGAATTGAATCAGAGCAAGAAAAAAGCAAGTTAAAACAGAATGTGCTAAACCAAAAGTGATTTTTGTCATTCAATGGACTGGCAATGATGACTTTTGAAGGAATGTTGAAGATAACAAAATTTAGATGAGAAAAGCTACATACAGTGATTAATTGGTTATTCTTGTAGTACTTGGAATATAGTACTGTTGAAGGTACTGTGAACAGTGTAGGTAGAGGACAAAAGATTTCAGTGGGAATTTGTGTGATATTTTGGCAACTAACCTTTCTTATTATGTCATGTCCCCAAAAAAATTGAGTAAGGAAGAATTTTTAAAAATAGGGCTGATTTCTTAGGTGGAATATTTACTCTCTTTGATGCCTATTACTTATGATTCATTCAGGACTACAGTGGAAAAAAATCAAAAAGTGGACCATAAATGTATGAAAAGTCTATGGGTTGTAGAGAAAAAATAGGGCTATTCATTTTCAGATGACAGTCAGATGCTGAACAGAGACAGGAATTTTCAGGAAGATTATCAACACTGAAAAGAAGGCCTTTACTCTACATTGGAAGCCTAGCAAGTTGCCCTAAGGGTAAGAAGCCATCCTTTTGTGCTGTCAGTTAAGAGAGGGGTTAGACAAAGTGATTCCCACTCCCAGGAATGAACTTCATATGAGTCAAGCATGGTAGGGACCATCAGAACTTAGAAGCCAAATTGAGTGAATCATTGATGTTGAACTGGTTCTGGAAACCAGAATGATGTAAAATTTAACATCATACATTGTTAGCCTAGGTTTTCAGGTCAGCACTGTTGTAGGCATCTGTGTTTGTTAAGGTAAGATCCCCAGTGAGAAGGCTGTGAGAGTTCATTGCAGGATACTATGAGGATGAAGCCTGGGTTGCATTTTGAGACAATAAATGTTCAGATAGTTAAGTTATGAGACATCTTTCATGGACAGCTGCATATATGGAGTGGAAGTAACCAAAGAGAGATTTGTATGGGAAGTTGTGGGATGAGAGCCCTCTAAGCCATTTGAAAACGGAGCCCCATGTTCTGACTCAGTACTACTAGATTTAATGGTTGCCCTGCTTGATTTCATTCTTCCCTTTTTACAATTTTTCCTCACTGTCTCAGTTCCTCTCCTGTGGAATGGGAATGGGTTTTTGGTGCCATTTATATGTTGGAAAGATTTAAATTGTTTCTGGTTTTATAAGATGACACAGTCAAGAATTTGTCTTGAGTGTCAAAAGAGACTTTGGACATTTGAATAGTGTATCTGCTGTTGCAGACAATGAGTATCATTGAGGTGACTAAATGCATATCCTTCATGGATAATCCTGAGCCTATAGTAACCTAGGTCAGAATCTAGTCAAGTGAATGAAAAGCTCCCAGATAGTATGAGGTATTTCAACATGTGTCTCTCTTTGTCAGCTTTTTTTGGAGGGGTGATTGTGGAACCTTAAGTAGAAGGGACCTCTCTAGATAAAATATCTGATTGGAGGGTATGATATGTGTTTTTATAGCCTCAACTCATTTCCTTTTCTATGTTTCTACTATGTTGTGTATGAAATGAATCAGGCAACTTCCTTCTTGTGCTGTCATGGCTTCATCACCATTATTTATGGTATTACTAAATCATATCAGAAACAATGGAACAAATTGGTATTCAATGCTGACTATGTCCTTGAACACACAGACTTTGCCTGCCATGTGATTGGATTAAGGGCATATGCCACCACTGCCAGATTTCTACTTAAAGGCTATAACCTTTGATCCCCAGGCAATTTTATTTACTAACCTACAAATAAAATCACATTTTAGCATAAATAAAATATCACCATAAGTATTCCTGACAGTAATAGTGCCTGGGACTTCTCAGTCATTAAATTACAGGTGTGTGACATTCTTTCTGCTTGTTCTGTTTATTTTGTTTTTTTTGGTATAAAATAACTTTTATATTTGATTTTTTAATAAATATGATTCTCTTTACTATATACATTGATATGCACCTCACATATGTCTGGCACTCAAACTAGTCAAAAGAAGGTCTTAGAATTCATGAGCTTGGAATAATGAACAGGTGTGTGATCCCCCATTTAAGTACTGGCAATTGAACCCAACTATCTGCAAGACCAGCAAGAGCTCTTAATATCTGAGTCATTTGTCCTGCCCTGTGTTGGTTGTTTATAATCAATAGTGATATTGCCAAGGTTATCATCTGCATATTTGTAACTGTTTAAATAAACAGCTCATTTTAGTAAGATTTATTAAAGTACAGTTTAAACTGCAACAATGCAGGTTTCTGGAAGATGAATATAGAACAGGAGTGAATGCCTAATTCTTTGAAGCAAGTTCAGAAAAAAAAGTCTCTGAGTGTATCCTATCTTTGTTGTACATTTCATTGATGTTTGCAGTGCAGACCGGTTCTTAATATTTACTTTTTGCTGTCCAGGAACTGATTGCATAGACTAAGCTAACTTTCAACTCAAAAGCATATATATCTGCCTCTGCTTTCTGAGTTCTGGGATTAAAGGCATGAGCCAATGTACCAAGCTTACTGATCATTTTTGTAGTTAGTAATTATTCATACAATTTCTCTGATGTGTACTCGGTACTGCTGATGTGTTTGATTGTCTCTCTATGTCTGTTAATAGGCATTTCTCTTGCAAGCTAATATCCCATTCAAAGCATTCAGAAATAATATAGGTAAACCTCCTATTCTGTTTCATTCTAAAATAAGTTGATGGTTATATTGTAATGTCTGGGTTATAGAGTAAGTGTGGGAAGCACCAGAATTATAAGACTACATTGTCAAAGAAGCATGCATTTACAATGTTGTCAGTGTCATGCTTTTTGTTTTATACATATGTACGGCATACTTATGTATGGCATATTTTAGGATGCCGTGAAATATGATGTACGTGTCAATTTCACTGAAGAGGAGTGGGCATTCCTGGATCCTTCACAGGAATATCTCATTGAAGATGATATGCTGGAGACGTATATGAACCTCACTGGTCTAGGTAAAAGCAACAACTGTTCCTTAGTTATTGATGTTTTTTGGTAATTCTGATTAAGAATAAAGGAGAGTGAGGTGACTAAATCAGGCATGGTTTTAAGGATCACTGAAGATAGAAACTCAAATTTTGCCCAATTTCCTGTAATATTTCATACATTTTCTCATCCTGTATTTTAGGATACACTTGGGAAGATCTTGAATTTGAAGAACATTGTCAAAGTTTTCAAAGTCATGAAAGGTAATTTTTATGTGCAAGCTGATATAAATGTGCCCCTGAGTATATTTTAATGTATCTTGAAGTTGTAAACAAATGCAGCAGTGTAAGTAATCACAGCTCAAAATACATTCATGGCCATTAAATGTTCACTATCCATATACCTGAAAGACCGTTAAGTGAATTGTGTGGTAGGTCATTCTTTGTAGAAGGAATAAAATGAATCAATACCTTAACAGAAATCAGCATTTGAATCATAGATCTGTCAGAGCTATGCTGTGGAATTGTCACTTCATTTAGTTTCATATCACTCATATTACCAAAGGTCTACACATTGAATTTGTCTTAAGTGAATGTCCAAAAACCTTCTAATAAACAAATAGTCCATAGTAAAGCCAATGTTACTCTCTAGTTGTTCTGATTCTGCTAAGTTTAGTGAGTTGGGTTGTTAGAGTCAAGAGTTAAGGGGGGATTGTTGTGGAGAAGGCTTAAACTCTATACCACATATCTGTGAGGAACAAAATGTCAAGCTGTGTGGGGGTACTATACATATGCTTTATTTGTTATTCTTCATTTACTAGGTATATCATGTGTCACTCTGTATACAAGCTATAAGAACATAGTGATGTGGAAAGAAACAATGTATCC